>NC_044502.1:27795021-27830021 GCF_902362185.1 Chanos chanos
GGACACTAAGAGCTTAACGGCACTGATTCTCACAGTTCAGTGTGTAAATAGCACTGGCAATAAAACAACAGGATGATGACAGCTTTATTAATAAACTAATAACAGATTAAGGCCAAACATCAGACAGACATCACAACAGCACTAATGGTTATGGTGAAATCTTCTCTCTCTCTCTCTCTCTCTCTCTCTCTCTCTCTCTCTCTCTTTCTTTCTTTCTTTCTGTCTCTCTTCTGTTTCTTTTCTCTCATTTCCCTCATGTGACAGCAGTCTGAACTGAGAGTCATAAATCTGAAGGAAAGAACCGTTTTAACTGAGGGAGGAAAAAAAAGAAAGAAAAAAAAACAACAGCTGACAGAATGGGAGAGGGAAAAGTCCACTCAGAGGGGGGGCAGGAAGAGAAACAGGGCAGGAAGAGACTTGGTTTGATTGACAGCAGTATACCTGATATCCTCCCGCGATGTTGGTTCAGGCCAAAGCTCTGTTAGCTGTCTGACCTTTGTGCAGTTACATCTATAAATACGAACATCCACATTCATTTTGCCTGAAATAAAATAAATTGCTTTTATGTGAATGCTCTCTGTTGCTATGGGGAGCTTTTTTTTTGTGTGTGGAATAACAGATGGCGTCTGTCCCCACTGTTGATTACTGTTACACTGGAGCTTGCCCAAAATTTCACACATATTAGCATTTGTATCTGAGTATTAGTCAGATGAAATCTGAGCTAATTAGATTACTCGGTAAAATAAACCTTCATCAAGGACTTTTTCATTAGAAGTGAGAGCAGAAGTTATAGCTGACAAAATTTGCCAAAATAATTTTCGCCACACTGACAGTTTTACGTGCTGTGTTTCTTTATCACTTCTCATTCTTTCTGTCTTTATCACAGCAGTTTGGATTTAAGAGATCTAGGATGAGCCCATAGAATGTTCTAGAACATTCTTTCACAAAGTTCCTCTTTGTGTGAGCGAGAGTTATTACACACCTGCTGTATTGCCAGATCGCATCACGGGATTTATGTTTTAAAGAGAAAAAAAAAAAAGAGAGAGAGAGAGAGAGAGAGAGAGAGAGAGATTGTGTGTGTCTGTGTGACTTAGTTTTTGGTCAGGGACAGATGAGACCTTGCTGTAACAGAGTGTGTGAATGTTTTGGGGACAGGTGTGTGTTCGTTTGAATAACTGTTTTGGGGACAGGTGCAGTGAATGTAGATTTGTTCTCTGGTCTCAGCTGGAGGTGAGTGTGTGTGTGTGTGTGTGTGTGTATGTGTGTTCTCGAGGCAGGATCTAACTTTAATCAGAGAAAGAGAGAGAGACAGATGGAACAAAACTAACATAAGAAAGAAAGGCAAACAGATAAACAGCAATATCTTTTGTATTTTCAAATCAGTTTAAAAAAACAAACAAACAAACAAAAAAAAATATATGATGATCTCAAAACTGTCTAAATATGAAATACACACACACACACACACACACACACACACACAGGTGTGCTTCAAATGACATCAGATCAGTGCTTAATGCCAAATATTCTTGTTCCAGTTCACTCTGGTACACGACATAATGACATAACAACATAATGATAGGTTATGTGGTGTCCATTTTTCCACAGGACAGTCACAGTGGAGGAGAGAGGGAAGAAGGAGACGCGTTCTGTTCAATTACACCTAAACAGACTGGAGTGACCTGCTGCTGGAGTTTCAAAAAGAACCCTTCTTCTTTTCACACACGTGTTTTGTCCGAATGTTTTTTTTTTAAATTAAACTTTTGGTCAACAATGTCCACAGTCAAAAACACACACACACACACACACACACACACACACACACACATTGAGTTTTTGAAACTCTTATATCCTGGGCCTTGAAACAGAGCAGTAATGTCTGAACTCAACGACAAACTTGTGGCTAAATGTGGCTGTTTGAACTCTGTGACCACAACGCGATTCAGTATGCAGACATTCTTGAGTCAAGGACAAACCAGTAGATAACAACCTAAACACACATGGACACACACACACACACACACACACGCGCGCACATACACACACACACACACACACACACACACACACACATCTGGAAAAAGATTGGGATTTTTTTTCCTTTTCCTTTGTCATTGTACAATTGTATATATACAAAGAAAACTTCAAAAGCAGTCAGAGGTCTGTTCTCTTGAAGTGGTTGATGTGTCAGTTCGGTTTAGACCCTGTGTTAGAATTGCTTCTCTTGGGAAGCATATGTTACATGAACAGGTTGGCCATAAACAGGAACAAACTCATAATGGTTAGGGGAAGGAGCGTATTAATGCAGGTCGTGAAACAGGCTTTAAGTACGTGTCGTTGATTCATTGTCAGGGGACAAAGGCTATGACTGGATCACTTTCGTACTGGTACTGACGCTGTGGGGAAACGTGTTTGTGTAGGCCTACTAACCGCAATTTCAGGGCTGCTGTTCAAGAATATTTTATTTAGATGCCACAAAGAAGGAAAGCAGAACCAAGGAAAACAAACTGTCAAATACCAAGAGTAGAACACATTGGTTATTTACCGAATGACCGGAGAGTGTCCTGGAATAGTGTATAAGCTAGCAACCAAAGCGTGATCTGAGATACAAACCAAAAGCGTTTGGAATATTAGCGGAAACACATGGGAGGAAAAAGTTGTTAAGAATGCTATGAACTTTGGTTTTGTGGGTTAACTCGTCATAGTGACTTGCTAGCCTTTTAAAGCGTCTAAAAAGGCGTGAACACTGGCTGACTTAAGGCAGAACGTCCAACAGCTAACAGTGATTTTGCCTCGATCATTTGCAAATGAATATCTGCATTACAGATGTCGTCTCCAGCTGTCGCTGAGAACACACAGCCCCCCCCCCCCGATCTTCCTGCAGAAGTTTCAGCATGTCTTGCGGTGAGAGTGTAAACTGGTGGTTATGTCTCTTGATCTGGTTTAAATCATTTGATTTATTAACGACCAATCCTCATAACTTACTATATTGAATTTGGTGCACGCAGTTATGTCGGCGATCTAGAAAAAAACGTCCAATCTTTAAAAAACAAACAAGAAAAAAAACAAAAGAAACCCCAAAACAACAACAACAACAACGACAACAAAAACAGAGATCATATCGCTGAGTATAAGTTCTCACGATCTGAAGTTTATCTCTCTCTTTCTCTTTTTCTTTTATGTTTAGCGTTGCTTTGTTTTGTGATGCATCAATTTCGGATTTCAAATCAGCGACATCTGTCAAAGCTGCAATTATTATTTTCTCTTCCCATACTGCAGTTCTCAAGTTCTTTCCTCTCAGACCTGTGAAAAGAAAACACCTCTGGGTTTTTGATGACGTGACATTGCATGAAGTCTGTGTCATACTGCCCTTCCAAGTTGAGTAGTAGACAAACATCAGTGAGAAGAGGCAATAACCACTATGAACCCCTCATTCAAAGACATGAAGAGCCTGATTCATTCTTCTGAGAGCAGAAGAAAGCGTTACGCTTGTATGGGTTCTCTGACTGAGACTGTACGAAGATCTTATATAGAAACAAGAAAAAGGCAAAAGGTTTTCTTTGGAAATCTCATTCATTTATAATTTATTGATTACATGGTTATGTTGATCTGACTTGCTGTTTGTTGTCTCTTTGTTCTCAACACTCAAAAAGGCTTTTAGTGGATCTGATGATACCATTAGTGGAGTGGGCTAATGGACAATCAAACACAGACAGGGATTAGAAAAGGGGACCGTGGGGACATGTGGTCATGTGTAAATACGGGCCTGGTTTGTCACTTCTCTCTCTCTCTCTCCAATTTTACGCATTCTTTTCCTTCCTTTCAGGTCTTTCTTTCTTTCTTTCTTTCTTTCTTTCCTTCATTTCTGTCTTTCATGTAGTAGCACTCATTATAATTAAAATGATGTTTAGTATAATGATAATAACCTAATAGAACTTCCATTATACACCAGGTTTTAATATATCATTTCATTTCCTTTGTCTTATTCTTTTAAATGAGATTCTAAATAAATTGATTCCTGCCCTCTACCCCCTAACCTCCTGATAAGGGTTATAATCAAAACATCAGTAATTACCTCACCCACCGGATGGGAGCACAGTTCTCCTACTCTCCTTACCTAATGGAGAAAAAACTAACAATGTTATGACTGTGGGTGTCTGATATATTTTCAGATGTTTCTTCTGTGCCCTTGCCTTTAATAATGAATTATATCTGACTTAGTCATAAATTCATGAAAAAAAAAACAAAACAATGGAAATACACCGATTGGAAAAGCTGATTACAGACTCCACCGCATTGTGTGTGTGTGTGTGTGTGTGTGTGTGTGTATGAGACAGAGATCATTTAATTTCTTCTCCATGTGTGAGCTGAAAGGATGTGGTATTCATGTGATAAAGGGCAAAACACACACACACACACACACTCACACTCACACTCACACACCCTTCCACCTTTTCTTCCAGTTCCAGTTATCCAGTTCCTGTTGGGGGGGGGGGGGGGGGCACTGAAGTCAGCCTGTAAAAGGAGGATTGTAGCAGCGGCAGTAAAGTGAACCACAGGGTGGGGTTAGACTCTCTGAATCATTAATCAAGCCCAGAAAAAACACACAAGTTCAAATATCAAGCCACTTATTCATCATTTAAACAATGCTACCAAAATAGTTACACACAAAACCAGCATCAGTTACACATTAGTGATGAACGCTGTGAAGTGACTAAAGTTAAAAGCTCATACCTGCAGAGTCTGGCTGTGTGTGTCTGACTGTGGTGTCGATTTATAATTTTAGCATTTGATTTGTAAACTGGTTATTTTTCCAGCTTTATTTAACTGTGAACCAGCATACACATCTGTAATGCTTTTGTGGTCTAGTGCTGACAATACACTGGTGGAGGTTGGGAGAGCGGGGGGCAGGGGTTAGGGGGTGGGTGTAGGTGGAGGTTACTGGTGTGGGTGGATATGGGGTTGCAGTTTAGCCTTGAACTGTCACACAGTTTTTTTTTTGTTGTTGCTCTTTAAATGAACCGTCCATTTCTCACATGAACTCAATAACAATAAAGGTTAATAAAAATGTTGTGACTGACATGTATGGAAACAGCTAAATGTATGGCGGGGGGGGGGGTGTTGTAGCTATAGCAGGAGGACAGACACATGTCTTCAGTTTCTTGTTTATTTTAATGATCTAAATGGTTTTCTGATGTCCAAAATCAGGAAAGACAGTGGAATGCGTTAGAAATGTAGGTAAATGTTTCTTTATGTCAAATCCCTCACACATTCTTTTACAGGTGAGCATCTGTGTGTGCACGTGTGTGTGTGTTTGTGTTTGTGTTTGTGTGTGTGCGTGCGTGTGTGTGTGTGTGTGCGTGTGCGTGTGTGTGTGTGTGTGTGTGAGTGTGGCACAGAGAGAGACAGGCACACAGAGCGTAAAAGCAGAGTGCATCCCATACCTAAACAGCTACTTAAACTGAAGCCCCCTGTCATTAAACTGGATTAAGGTAACATTCCTCTTTCCTCTCTTCAATGATCTCTCCTTCTAGACAGACGGGCAAAAAAGAGAGACAGCGAGCTCAACCTCGAGGGTGAGAGAGAGAGAGAGAGAGAGAGAGAGAGAGAGAGAGAGAGAGCGAGCGAGCTCCGTTATACATCTTAGGGAACACACATAGTTACTGGTCTCCTTTTGACATACGAACAGCCTGATGTTTCTAATGATTAATTGTACATTGAATAAACTCTCCATAAATATTAGTGCTCTCATTCTCATTTTTATCTGTTTTTCATTTTTTTTCTCTTACTTTATGAAAGCAAAAAACAATCTGCCCACCCAAGAGATATTTTTGGAAAAGTCACTGACAAATGACTTTTAAAAAATAACATTTATTCAATCAGTAGCAAAGACATTCCTCCTTGAATTCACGCAGACACTTGATTAATAGACACAAATAATGTTTATGGATGAATAATTACCCTTAATAAACCAATTTTTTTTTAAAATAAACTGTTCCCCGTGAGAAATTGGTCAATAAGATCCACAGTGGGGGAAAACGTGCATATATAAAAGAAAAACAAAATTCACATCCTAACATGTCATTAACATCCATCATGAGGCTTATGTTAACCAACCGGTTCCATTCTGTGAATGCTCTACATTAAAAGATCTTTGAGTGTAATTTCTGTAATTAAAGACTTAGTCTCAGTCGTTTGCTCTGACATTCACTGAGAGGTAGTCAGAATCTCTCCGGACACAAAGAACGCTAATGCCCGTTTTATTTCTAGCCGATACACCCAAGACCAAATTACTTTCCAACTTCAACACCACTGGAATTAATCCAGCATATTCCTGTGAATTTTCTTAACCTGTAATTAATCTGATTGTTATATAGATTTATTTGCATTGGATCGTCTCTCGTAAGGTTTGTGCATGTGAATGATTTTCCATTTTTATGAAAGCAGTTCATTGTCCTTCTTCAACAGCCCAAGAAGAGATTTTTCAAAAAAAGATGGCATATGAGAGAGAGGGAAACAGACGATGAGCACAGCGATATGAGAGGGTCAAACAGAGTTCAGAGCGATGGCCACAACTTTCTTCTTTCACCTCCTTCTCCTCCTCCTCCTCCTTCTCCTGTCCTTGGTGTGCTGTGATGTGCACCAGTCTTTGACCTGAGGAGAAACATTGTGTCAGGACATGAACTCAAGGCCTTCTCTGTCTACTCCCAAGTCCTCCCAATCAGCAGACACATGCAGGACACACCGATAAGTTATGAGACTGATTGAAACAGAGATAAAAAAACAACTTTTTCTTTTTTTTACAAAAAAAGGCAAAGGAAGAAAAGGCTCCATGCCTTTGATGGTGTGAGTGGACAAGATCCACACAGGAACCTGGTAGCCCTACGCTTCCTGTGTGTCCTTTGAAGTTGCTGGTGAGAAAAATGACTGAGGATGATTGGATGAAGCAGTTGTCTGTCAGAGGGACAGTGGTGGCAGTTATGTGGCTTTATCATTACTCAAACATGTTATGAAAACTGGTGCTGTCCATGCTGGACTTTTGACCTTCAACGATGTATTCAAATGGCTCAACGTCTCATATGAGTTAGATAGCAGCCAAAATCTGATTTTCCCTTTCAAGATATTTAAATTACTCCTGTTCTCTTAATATTGTATTGTAGGCTGATATTTCTACAGAGATATAGAGAATAGAGTTGGCTGTTAGACTAGTATTGTAAAGATATACAGAGAATAGAGTAGACTTTGTAGAATAGTATGGTATATAGAGATATAGAGAATAGAGTAGACCTGTAGAATAGTATGGTATAGAGATACAGAGAATAGAGTAGACCTGTAGAATAGTATGGTATAGAGATATAGAGAATAGAGTTGACCTGTAGAATAGTATGGTATAGAGATATAGAGAATAGAGTAGACCTGTAGAATAGTATGGTATAGAGATATAGAGAATAGAGTTGACCTGTAGAATAGTATGGTATAGAGATATAGAGAATAGAGTTGACCTGTAGAATAGTATGGTATAGAGATATAGAGAATAGAGTAGACCTGTAGAACAGTATGGTATAGAGATATAGAGAATAGAGTAGACCTGTAGAATAGTATGGTATAGAGATATAGAGAATAGAGTAGACCTGTAGAATAGTATGGTATAGAGATATAGAGAATAGAGTTGACCTGTAGAATAGTATGATATAGAGAATATAGTAGACCTGTAGAACAGTATGGTATAGAGATATAGAGAATAGAGTAGACCTGTAGAATAGTATGGTATAGAGATATAGAGAATAGAGTAGAGCTGTAGAATAGTATGGTATAGAGATATAGAGAATAGAGTTGACCTGTAGAATAGTATGGTATAAAGATATAGAGAATAGAGTTGACCTGTAGAATAGTATGGTATAGAGATATAGAGAATAGAGTAGACCTGTAGAATAGTATGGTATAGAGATATAGAGAATAGAGTAGACCTGTAGAATAGTATGGTATAGAGATATAGAGAATAGAGTTGACCTGTAGAATAGTATGGTATAGAGATAAAGAGAATAGAGTAGATCTGTAGAATAGTATGGTATAGAGATATAGAGAATAGAGTAGACCTGTAGAATAGTATGGTATAGAGATATAGAGAATAGAGTAGACCTGTAGAATAGTATGGTACAGAGATATAGAGAATAGAGTAGACCTGTAGAATAGTATGGTATAGAGATATAGAGAATAGAGTTGACCTGTAGAATAGTATGGTATAGAGATAAAGAGAATAGAGTAGATCTGTAGAATAGTATGGTATAGAGATATAGAGAATAGAGTAGACCTGTAGAATAGTATGGTATAGAGATATAGAGAATATAGTAGACCTGTAGAATAGTATGGTATAGAGATAAAGAGAATAGAGTAGATCTGTAGAATAGTATGGTATAGAGATATAGAGAATATAGTAGACCTGTAGAATAGTATGGTATAGAGATATAGAGAATAGAGGCCTGAGGAGTCACTAGTTCTTGTTCTAGACTTGATTCAAGTCCAATAATCCAGAGTCAAATCATCAAAATTAATGAGGAGTCTTTACACATCTCAAATCAGCCTGTTTGGCATGTGTTTGTATATGTGTTTTTGTGTTCACACATGCTTGTTTATGCGTCAGCATGTGTGCACATGTCCATGACTGTGTGTGTGTGTGTTTACACTTTCTTTTGCATGTGTCAGTATGTGTGTGTATGTCTGTGACTATGTGCATGAGTGTGTGTGTGAGAGAGAAAGAGAGAGAGTGTGTGTGTGTGTGTTCACACATGCTTGTTTATGTATCAGTATCTGTATGTATGTCCGTGACTGTGTGTCTGCGTGAGTGTGTGTGTTCACACATTCTTTTGCATGTGTCAGGATGTGTCTGTAGGTCCATGTGTCAGTGTGTGTATATATATATGTGTGTGTGTGTGTATGTGTGTGTGTGTGTGCGCGTGCATGTATGTGTGTGCGTACGCATGTGTTTGTGTGTGTGTGACAGTGTGTGTGGGGTGCCCAGGTGCATATGTGCTGTGCTGTGACGATTCAGTGTCAAACAGTGACGTTCACCATGAAGAGTCATCCTAAAGAACAACAGCAGGGCCACATTCCCCCCGTGCGCGCTCCTAACACACACACACACACACACACACACACACATACCACCACCCCTCCCTCCCTCCCTCCGCTCCCCTGCCTGCGCTCGTAACACACACATTCCCTGTCTGCACTCCTAACACACACATCATCATTAGCCCTCATAAATCACCCCTTCGACAGCGCAAAAGAAAGAAAGACATGTTAAGCATCTGTCCGTTCATCCGTGTCCCTGTAGCCTGAGGACAGAGGGAGAGGGAGCGAGCGAAAGAGGGAGAGTGAGTGAATGAAAGAGTGAGAGAGTGGAGTGTATAGGGAGAGAATGAGGGCAGACTTGAGCAGACTGAAGAAGATAAGGTACCATTATCTGCAGAGAGACATTCCTTGTGTTTAAACACAGACCTTACACACTGGCACAATGACACACTCACACACACACCTGTCACTCACATTGACTGATGGGCAGCCTGACACTCCCAGGGCTTTGATAGGGAGGGGAAGGGGCGGGTCAAGAGGACGGGGGAGGTTGTTCCACTCAGGAGAATTCATGACATCTGTGTCTCCATTACTCTCTCACTCTGTCACTCCCTCTCTCTTTCTCTCTCTCTCTCTCTCTCTCTCTCTCTCTCTGGTGAACAATAGCAGGGTGTTAAAGCATTGAGAGAGTGGCTGTCGATGAGTGTGGCTAATTGGTTGTAATAAGTAGTCCAAGACATTAAGATGCATTAAAATGCTTTCTCACTCTACTCGGGGTGCAGCCTCGCAAATGCACTTAGACTTTATCACAGACACTGATGGACCATCCACAAATTATTCATACTGGAATTATTCAATCTGCATTCACAGGATATCATTATATTACTGAGGCAAATTATGTTCTATAAATGATTATTATTATTATTATTACTGTTATTATTATTATTACTAGTAGTAGTAGTGGAAGTAATACTGTTACTGTTGTTGTTGTTTTTGTTGTTCTTGTTCTTGTTGTTGTGTTCAGTGGCTGTATCACAGCTACCACTGTATTCATGAATTTATTTGAAAAAATGCTATGTAGTAATTCAACAGCATTAATTACGGAAATGCTTACATGCTACATTTTGATGGGGCTGCCTTTGCGGCTGCCTTCCTTTTTCCATGGGGGAATGAACAGAAGCTGATTAGCCGTAATGGGAATGAGGAACCCCAGAGAGGCGCGTGGAGGGGCCAGGGAAAAAGCAGGTGACTCCTGTTGTGGGAGAGCTGGTCTTTCCTGTGATAGTGTTTAAGTTGTTAAGAGAACAGCTGCAGCTTGGCAGTCTGCAGGAGAGTGTCTTTGTGTGTCTGCTGTCTGCCTATTCAACAGCACAGACGCATTTCTCACTGCTCCTCACGGAGCACCGAACTAAAGAGCCAATTAGGCCGTACATGCACTCTCTCTCTCTCTCTCACACACACACATACACACACACATTAAAAAGGCTTAGCTGAGGGACCAATCAACCCCATTTACCTATACACAGCTTAATTTAGGCATGCATACATTAATGAACATGAACACAAGATTCTCTCTCTCTTTCTTTCTCTCTCTCTCTCTCAGTCACGCACATCACACACACACACACACACACACACAGACTCTCTCTGTGTTTTGTTTAACTGTGTAAAAACTATGGTTCTCATGTCCTGAACTCTAAAAATGGCCTCTGAAAACAGTCATGACAAAGCGGCGCGGAGGTCTGAGGAAATTTCTCTGAAACTGTGGTGTTTCACAATCCTCTTTTCCAAACCTCTTTCAATACTTTCCCTCTCTATGTTATTATTTAAAGTCAAGTGAGAGTTTTGATAACGTCCTTCTCTGCTATTTTTAGGTAGAACGACATTTTTCTATATTTTCACAGTCATATTGTTGGAGACACACTCTAAACAGAGCTGTGCTGAAAGCTGGCAGGCCAGTGGATTTGAACCCCTGCTTGAATCCTGTGTTGAGTTGTGAATGCTGAAAAATGGCTATGAATGCAGAGGGAAATAAAGAGGATATTAATCTGTGTGTGTGTGTGTGTGTGTGCGTGAGTGTAAGAAAGAGTGTCTGTGTGTGTGCATGAGTCTGCGTGTATGTGTGTATGAGAATGATGTGTACATGATTGAGTGGTCACTGGGTAATATTACTGTAAGTTTATGGGCTGCGACGTGTTTTGACGTTGTCATCTCCTACTCACCCCTCCCCAGCCCCCACCCGCGGTCACAGCTGCGGTTAGGTGCGGAGGTCATGTTTGACGGACAGGTGTTGAAGAAGCAGGACAGTGGCTGGGGTTGGGTTACAGAACGTCTGGGAAAACAGAAAGTCTAAAAAAAAAAAAAAAGGACTTGCCATTCTCCAGGGTCATTGGCTTACAGTTCACACAGGAGCCTGTGGACTGTGCTTTTCCCCTCTAACACAACGACTGCCTTATCTCTGTCCTCCAAATACACACACACACACACACACACACACACTCATGTGTACAGCAGGTTTATGCATCCAAGACACTGACTATTCCAACTTTAATGCAAGTTTTACACTCACCCAACAGTCTTCAAATACTCTCTTTATTCAACAAAATCTTAACTAGAAATGTATAAATCTGAAATTTAAAAAAAAAAGAAAGGAAAAATCTGGAACAGGGAGGAGAAATGCATGTTCTAAGCTGTTTTATATTTGGTCTTTTTTTTTTCTTTGGACATGCAGGGTTGTTTATGGTCATCTAAGAATAATGAATGAAGAAATGAATACAATGTTTTCATTATTGATAAGTATGTTTTCACATCCATCACTGGGCTGACAGCATAGTCTTCTCCAACTCAAGAGTACAAAGCAACTGTACGTCAATGTACAAGTAAGTATATCGTACTTGACTCATTTTTTTTCTTTTGGAACACTCATATTCCTCCACCCAAAAAATAAACCCCGCCTTTTTCTCCTCTACTTTTCCTCCACCCACAAAATAAACCCCGCCTTTTTCTCCTCTACTTTTCCTCCACCCACAAAATAAACCCCGCCTTTCTCTCCTCTACTTTTCCTCCACCCACAAAATAAACCCCGCCTTTTTCTCCTCTACTTTTCCTCCACCCAAAAAATAAACCCCGCCTTTTTCTCCTCTACTTTTCCTCCACCCAAAAAATAAACCCCGCCCTTTTCTCCTCTACTTTTCCTCCACCCAAAAAATAAACCCCGCCTTTCTCTCCTCTACTTTTCCTCCACCCACAAAATAAACCCCGCCTTTCTCTCCAAGGGAAAACTGACAAATTTTTAAACAAACAAACCAAAAAAAATTCAGTTAAGCCTCATTCAACTGATTGAGGATTGTATCTGTATTAAGCTGAACTCCCTCTGGTCTGTTTGACCTCTGCTCTGTCTTTGTTCAACCAAGTGGATTGCAAGACACTCTGTTAAAATAAGAGTAATCACACACACACACACACAAAAACAGCATTTCCCATGTGGTTATGATTCATGTGTGAGTATTGCATCTGAGAAACACTGATTCAGCCACACAAGTGACTGACTGACCAATACCTCAGCCTACTTAGATTTTCATTTTACTGCTTCAGGTCTAAAAATCTTTCCTCTCTCTCTCTCTCTCTCTCTCTCTCTTAAACAAAAGCATGATGACAGACTACCTACACTTGTATAGACTGACAGAAGTTCTAACTGTCTTTAGTAACTACCAAGAGGCTTTTTCCTGAACCCATGATAAGACACACTTAATCATGTACAGTAGCAGCCAAAGCCTAGTCAAACTGTACTAACACGCAAAGCCTAGGCAAACTGTACTAACACACTACAGCAGCCAAAGCTTAGACTAACTGTACTAACACGCTACAGCAGCCAAAGCTTAGACAAACTGTACTAACACGCTACAGCAGCCAAAGCTTAGACAAACTGTACTAACACGCTACAGCAGCCAAAGCTTAGAGAAACTGTACTAACACGCTACAGCAGCCAAAGCCTAGGCAAACTGTACTAACACGCTACAGCAGCCAAAGCTTAGAGAAACTGTACTAACACGCTACAGCAGCCAAAGCCTAGGCAAACTGTACTAACACGCTACAGCAGCCAAAGCTTAGACAAACTGTACTAACACGCTACAGCAGCCAAAGCCTAGGCAAACTGTACTAACACGCTACAGCAGCCAAAGCCTAGACAAACTGTACTAACACGCTACAGCAGCCAAAGCCTAGGCAAACTGTACTAACACGCTACAGCAGCCAAAGCTTAGAGAAACTGTACTAACACGCTACAGCAGCCAAAGCCTAGGCAAACTGTACTAACACGCTACAGCAGCCAAAGCTTAGACTAACTGTACTAACACGCTACAGCAGCCAAAGCTTAGACAAACTGTACTAACACGCTACAGTGGCTCTAAGATATGACATAGGGCATATCAACATGAGATTAAAGAGACACTTGTATGTTTTTTGTTCTTTCACCTCTGAAGCAAAACACACACACAGACACACACACACACACACCCAGACACACACACACAGATACACACACACACACTTACTTCAGAGCATTCTTCAAGTGATAAAATCGCATCTTATCTATCTCAGACTACAGCCACAGGCCATGGCTGCAAAATAAAAGAGAAACACAGGGAGAGAGGGAGATTATTAGACTGATAAAATAAAAGAGAAACACAGACACAGACTAATACATATAGTCGTAGCTAGATTTCCTGGTGCCGAGCACACACACACACACACACACACACAAACACGCACAAACACGCACACACACACACGCCATGTGAACTCATGTTAATATAAGACTGCTTTGCTTTCCTCAGGGTTCATGGCTCTCTCTTTCTCTCTATTGTTTTCAGAGGTCAAAAGTCAAAGGTCATGCTGGTGACCTGTTAGGTTAAATCTGAGTCTGGACCTCTCTGATAACCGTTCAGGTATCTCTCACAGAGAGATCTCAGACAGTTTGCTCTCTCCGTTCTCATGTTCTGATCTTCACTTATTAACACATGAATCACGATAGCACCTCCTAGATTACACGCAGTCCTTCTTAAACAAACAAACAAACAAACAAACAAACACACTTCACATACCAGAACTCACAATTCAACACACAGACACATGCACTCTTACAAACACACCCACACCCACACACAGTAAGCTCTCTAATATTGCCGTCACACCTGCGAAGAAGACGCAGTCAGCTGAAGGTGGTGTTCTGCCAATCCGTGTTCCCCCCTGCCAAAAACTCGACTAATCTCATTACAACGTTTCTGTATTTCACACACAGCTGACTGTAGGCTCGCTGTGGGGTGGGGCTCAGGGTGGCTGGGTGGGATGAGAGCGTGTCTTCTCTTCTTCATCTCTGCAGCTGGGGCTCTGAGCCGCTGGCTAAGTGCTGCGTACTCCGCTCTACTGAATTATCCTTTTTTTTTTTTTTTTAAGGAGATTAAGTAGATCAGATTACAGCGGAATCTCTAACTTTAAGTAGGATAACGATACGACTGTTTCGGCTTTCTTATCTTTTTTTTTTTTTTCACCCTCCTCCATGCAAAGAAGACTCTGGAGAGATCGTCTACTGTCAAAAGGGTCGTGTTTATTTTGTTCTGTTTACTGACAACTAGCTGTAAGCAAGTCAGGAATGTTTCCACTTCTCCCCCCCTCAAACGCTGACCTTGAACAAGTTTAAAATTCTGCAAATCAAATCGGAGAAATCAAAGCACGTCTGTGCCCTCTGCACCCCGACGGTTCTGTCCGCGGAAGGCCGTGTTAGGACATGTGACCCGCTGCGGCAGCACAGAGCATGGTCCTAATAAAAACCAGGATTCTGATATTGAGGCAGAAGAGAAAGCGTTTACAGAGCGGAACTACACCGAGGCATGAGAGCTCTGATTAAAAACGGGCTCCACCACGGCCTGTCTGTGCGGATTCACAAATCAAATCATATGTAAACATCGAATGGCAAACAGAACAAGGAGAAATTAAAATGTCTTGTTTAATCAAAATATTCTGAAACAATAAGGGGGGGGGGGGTGGGCGGGACCAAACTAACCCATACAAATAAACAAACAAAAAAAAAAAACCACTCCACGCACAGCTTACACAATAAAGAAAATTCTTAACATATTTCAATTAGTTTCAGTCCATTGTCTGTTTTTGTTTTAAAGATATGCATATAGTAACGTTTCTCATTTATCATGCTCGTCATTTTTTTTCTTACCGTCTTTCATCTCTCCAGCTGAAAAGCATCCCAAGGAATTCTTCAATCATTCCGAGACAAAACAGGAAAAACTCAAATGAGCTGAATGGTGAGTTTTGAGACAGGCAGGGCGGCGAAAGCCCTTGAGAGAATGGTCATTGAAGATGGCTGTGCCTTTGTTTTGCAGTGAATGAGGGTCTTTTTGATTCTCTACTGGCCTTTGTTACACATTGACTTGTTGGGAGATAATTTAACATTTAGATGTAAATCAGAAAAGACTTAAATGAAGACAAACACTCAGTCAGGGGTTTCTCTCTCTCTCTCTCTCTCACACTCACACACACACGGACACAGACACACACAAGCCTTTCGTGAACAAATGGTTTAGATAACATTAGGAGTATAAAGAATTTGTGAGTGTGTGTATGTCTGTGTAGAAGTCTGTGTCAGTGCTAATGTGTTTATGTGTGTGTGTGTGGGTTGGGGGGGGGGTATTGCATGTGTGTGAGTGCGAGCATGTGTGTGTGTGAGACAGAGAGAGAGAGAGAGAGAGAGTGAGAGAAAAGAAACTACAGGGACTGAATAAGTTGGAATCATGTGGCATATTGTGCTTTAATCAGTTAAATTTGGGTTAATGTTTTGATACACCCACTGAAAAAAAAAAAAAACCCTTAGTCAACCACAGCCAGACGTGGATCAAATAAACAGGATTTACTAAATGACGAACACTCCAACCTAAAGGATTTCATTTCCCATCCCAGTTCCTCCCCAGAACACGAGATATGATCTATATTCATAGTTCTCTCACAACATGGTGTTCCAGGCTACTTAAAACTGTGCCTTTAGCCTAACAAGACTGAGCAGAGACCTGGGCATTTATAAAGCTTACAGTAAAAATGCTTTCTCATTCGTGAATCCATCCATGCCCAGAATTTCTCCTTACTTAGGTAGAAAAGAAAATTCACGTCACAGAAAAATAAACTCTCACTCTCTCTGACAAAATCCTCAGTTTAAAGGAGAAAAAAAAAGGGAAAAGAAAAAAGGAAAGAAAAACTTCCGAAATGATGGTGAAGCTTTCTGAAGAAAATATGACTTTCTCCGATTTGCTAAAACGATTATTCTAAATTTCCTATTAAACCAAATACATATAGTTCGTTTATTTTACTCATGAGTCTCCCTCTCCATTCTCCCCACAGCCTACGCCAAAAATAACACAACACTAATAAATAAAACTAATTACAGGAAATGTGTATTTATGTAAAGAAACAAGTGTATTATGAAAGTCTGTGTGTGTGTGTGTGTAGTTACAAATACAAGTGCATGATACGTAAGTTATTGAATATACAACACAGTGTGTATACATGTACGTTTGCATTCAGTTATGTCCAGATGTTCTTGGCTGTCTTGGTTTGGATGTTTTATTGGTTCTCTTCTGCCGATCTCTTTTTTCTCTTTTCTGGAGTGAAAACATTACACAGGTTTTTTTTTTATTATTTTGTTTTTAGTGATAAAATGTCTGTGTTTCTCACTGTATCTTTCTCCAGGCGTTTCCATGGTGATGGAAGCAGCAGTGATTGGTCTAATTGTTAGGCAGGTTGTTGAAAGAGAGCTAATAGCCTGTACTAATGCGGAGCAGTTCATCCTTCATGCATAATTTATCTCACAAAGAGAGGAGAGACACTCCTAAACTTCCCTCACTGACAGCTAATCAATACTACAACCATAAATCTGTGCAAAGGCCCCTGTAAATGTTCATTAAAAGCGCTGAGTAAAGCTTTTATTACAGTTCTCTATCCCCCTCCACGCACAGACACACACACGCACAGGCACACGCACACACACACACACGCACACGCACACACACTAAGTGAACAAAAACTACACAAGTGCAGGCAGATAGAAAGACAGACACAATCACAAACACATTCTCTCTCTCTCTCTCTCTCTCTCGGCTGTGAATAAAGGCAGAGCTCTGGCTGCGTTCCTCTGCTCTCCGGGTGGGGAAGAGGAATCGGTCACGGTCGGCACGGTGATTTCACACCGAGTTGAAACCCTCTGTCACCATAACAACACCATCATCCGCTTATGGATGCCGTCCCGGATACATGCACAAGGGACAGACTTTACACCCACACAAGTGCACACAATCTCTCTCTCTCTCTTTCTCTTTTTCTCTCTCTCTCTTTCTCTCTCTCTTTGTCTCTCTCTCTCTCGCTGTCTCTCTCTCTCTCTCTCCAGACACACACACACATGCATATGCAAGCAGACAACACTTACACAAACAAACAGATGCTCACAAACACCGGAGAGGAAAGGAAAAGAGGAGAGAAGAGAGGAGAGGACAGGAAAAGAAAGAAAAAGAGTGG
Source organism: Chanos chanos (assembly GCF_902362185.1). Classification (NCBI taxonomy): domain Eukaryota; kingdom Metazoa; phylum Chordata; class Actinopteri; order Gonorynchiformes; family Chanidae; genus Chanos; species Chanos chanos. The sequence goes on from NC_044502.1 coordinate 27,812,668, forward strand.
AAAACAGAAGAGGGGGCAAACTGTTTCTGTGTTTCAGGATTTTCAGGCCTTGCTGGGGGTGAGAGAATTGTTATTCATGATCTAGCATGAAAAAACTCCTAGTGTGTTTTGTATGTGTGTGTGTGTGTGTGTGAGTGTGTGTGTGTGCGCGCGCGTGTGTGAGTGTGGGAGGAGGGCTGGGGTGGAGGAGGGCTGGGGTGGAGGTGTGAAATGTGGCCATTAGCATCACTGCAAAAAGACAAACACACACACACACACGCGCGCGCACGCGAACGCGCACACACACACAGACTGGGGCAGTGATAGGACTCAGTTCTATAAACTCTCTCTCTTAGACTGCTGGCCTTCAGTTTTCACTCTCTTTCACAGAGACACAGAGTCTCATCCCAGAAAGTTACTGGGTCTCAATCAAACTAAATCAACAGAGTTTGAATAAACTACTGAGTCTCAGTCAAACTAAATCAATAGAGTTTTAATAAACTACTGTCAATCAAACTAAATCAATAGTGCTTTAATAAACTACTGAGTCCCAATCAAACTAAATTAATAAAGTTTTAATAAACTACTGAGTCTCAGTCACACTAAATAAATAGAGTTTTAATAAACTACTGAATCTCAATCAAACTAAATTAATAGTTTTAATAAACTACTGAGTCTCAGTCAAACTAAATCAATAGAGTTTTAAGAAATTACTGAGTCTCAGTCAAACTAAATCAATAGAGTTTTAATAAACTACTAAGTCCCAATCAAACTAAATCAACAGTTTTAATAAACTACTGAGTCCAAATCAAACTAAATCAACAAAATTTTAATAAACTACTGAGGCTCAATCAAACTAAATCAATAGAGTTTATTAAACTACTGAGTCCCAATCAAACTAAATCAGCAGAGTTTTAGGAAACTACTGAATCTCAATCAAACTAAATCAATAGAGTTTTAATAAACTACTGAGTCCCAATCAAACTAAATCAACAGAGTTTTAATAAACACAAGAGACACTCTGCTGCTTTGATTTCTTTTCCCTTTCATATCTCATAAAAAAAGAAAGACGACTTGCCCGAACAACACAAACGGAAAAGAAAGAAAGAAAGAAAGAAAGAAAGAAAGAAAAAGAATAAATAAAAGGAAAATGCTTTTGTTATGTGGCATAAACTGAGAATTAATTAGTGGCTAGAGCTAAACTAACAGCACATCCCAGTAAAATAAACACAGTAATTAGACAGTGCCTCTGATCTGACAAATAGAGTAGCTAGACCACAGACGCCAGGATCGTAACAAGAGAGAAAAGAGGGTCAAAGCATGAAGAACGCTTCTCACATGCACATGTCTACATGGGAGAAATCAGAATGTTCTATTTGACTGAAACTTTTGACTTGGACTGCAGTGGTTTGTGTATTTCCTTGAGATTCTTGCTGTGGATTTTTCTCCTTGGTCCAACTCTGCTACCAAACATTGCTGTGTGGAAATTTCTGGCTTTTTTCCCCTGCTATGTCATTTCGACTGGATGACGATTAAGGTCAAATGATCGCAGGACTGGTTCAGCCACAAATGAATCTTACTCAAAACCAACACAGATATACTGACATCACGTGAAATATATACATAATATAGCCCTCCCAATGCATGCACACACACACACACACACACACACACACACACTGGTATTTCTGTTCTGATGAGAGCTTTCCACTAACTTCTATTTTATCATAATTAAAGATCCATAATCCCAACCCAAAACCAAGAAACGATATCACTTCCTGTTGTCAAAACAACACACATATCTTTTGCCAAAAATAGCATCATCTTTTTCTTCTCGTTTCCTGAGCAACGATCCTCACAAAGAGGAAAAACGCACGCACACAACCACTGCATATGTACCTTGTTTTCCTTCAGGTATTTAAAGTGTGAAGAAGAGATGATGAATTGAGACTGGAAGAAAGCGTGACTGGAGACAAGCTCTCTAATTCAGTCTAATCTAATCCCCGGGATTACTCAGTGCTCCTCCAGCGCAGCCTCTGGATGATTCACCGCTTAATCATTCCACTCAAATTATCAGATTATAAACTGTGCCACTCAAAAAATCATACACCCAAAGGATCAAATGGAAGAATAGAAAGTATTCAGTCCAACACAACAAAAGTGATTTTTTCTTCTCTTTTTCTAGGGAAACACTGGAAGCAAAAGAGGATGACTGTGGGAAAGAGTTGTTCAGAAAGGGAAAGTCAAACAGATGTACAGCTCAGCATTTTCACTGCCGCGCTGGCAAACACACACACACACACACACACACACACACACACACACACACACACACACACACAGAGGGAGCAAGAAAGAGAGAGATAGAGAGAGAGAGAGAGAATCAAGACACAGGGATGAGAATGTTCCTCACAGATGTGGCTGGATTTAGCAGCGAGAACAACAAACTGCTGTTAAAAACAGAACAGAAGAACATGAATAAGTTCAAACAGGAAATCCTCAGCTGAATTGCTCTCCTTAGTAATTCAACTTCCTGTCTTTATCAGTGTGGTTCTCCTGTGGGTCTTAAATAAGACATAATATACATCTCTCTCTCTCCCTCTCTCTCACACACACACATATAGATCCTGGTTGGAGTGTTCATCTCGCTGGGCTGATTAAGCCTCTGTGTTGGCCTGGTTTCCTGGCTAACTGTCTGCCTGAACAGCATTGTGGCGGGTGTGTTCACAAACGCAAGGCAGTCACAGTGCAGTGACCACAGAGGCCCATCACTACAGTTTGCACAATAATTGATGCCATCTTTTCCCCCACTATAATTACAGCAGACCCTTGGCTCCAGTCTCTCTCTCTCTCTCTGTCTCTCCTGCTCTCTCTCTCTCTCTCTTTCTGCAGTAAACTGTTCAGTTTAATCCCATGTGGCACAAACACATACATTATATGTACATGCATGCACAAACATGCACACACACACACACACACAAAGATAGCTGAGAGAATGAGAGAGAGAGAGAGAGAGAGAGAGAGAGAGAGAGAGGTGAGATGAGATGAGATGAGATGAGATGAGATGAGACGAGACGAGATGAGATAAGATGAGATGAGATGTGATGAGATCTGCTGAGATGAGTGAATAATTTAATTTTCTTATGCGTTCCCCAGACTGATATGTTCTTGTGCACCCAGTAGACTGATGTGTTCTTGCATTAGAGGTTGAGTGTGAGGGCAAAAATGGAAGCAAGTGTTACTAATCTTCTGACAGATATCTCTCTCTCTCTGTCTCCTTCTCCCTCTCTCTCTCCCTCTCCCTCTCACTCTCTCTCACGCACACACACAAGCACTCATCTGTCTAAAAATACGGCAGGCTTGAGCATGTCAGGTACAGCTCCGTGGAAATGTAACGCACAGTCCAACACCATCACTCCCAGCATGAGCCTGGCCCTGAAAGAACAGGACGACAGGACAAGGAGAGAGAAGAGAAGAGAAGAGAAGAGAAGAGAAGAGAAGAGAAGAGAAGAGAAGAAAAGAGAAGCACACTTAGATCCCAAGGTTGTATTTCAGTGTCTGTTCACTTCACTCTCTGTAATCTATATTTAAAGTGATGAGAACACAAGTTACCCTCAGACTTACAACTGAAGGTCCTCCTTTACTGTTCTGCCAAGGATATTAAGTAAGAAGATAACATGTGAGGATACTATAATGTGGAAAAAAAGAGCTCCTTTCATAACTTTTCCTTTCTTTTTATCATGCTGAGCCAACAGAGAGGATAAGAGCATTGCTGTGAAGCCATAGCTCTTTATTTCTTTCTCCCCCCCATCTCTCTGTTCCTTCTTCTGCTTACACCCCCCCCCCCCCCCTTTTTTTTTTTTTTTTGCCTTGCAGTTTAATTGAATGCTATTCTTGGTAGTTTTATCAGAATGTCCAGAAACAATACTGCTGACTTGATTTTTTTTTTTTTTACACAGTATTAACCTCATTGGTATCACACAACATAACGAATAAAAAACAAATACAAGCAGTACAGTACAAATTGTCACAAGAAATAAAAGAGAATTAGGCTATGTGGTTGCAAAACACGTGCTTACATACGTTATGTCCTCATACATTACATGTAATACATAAATTATTACACACGTGCACACAAATGTATACACACCTTTACCCATAAGCCCACTCACGTTACACATATTTAGGCCTACAAGTAGGCAAAAAATGACTAATAACGCCACGAGCAGTAGTTCATTTGCCTTCGGCAGTAAATATAAAATGCACAACTGCTATTAATTACAGTTGATTTAAGTGAATAAAATTAAGGTAGAGGAGGCTAATAGCAAACTTCCACAGTTGGGTCGAAACCTCCGTGTTGCATGAAAAAGCGCCATTTGGCAAAACATATGGCTTCATTCAGTAGATGACTCCAGGTCACCTCTTACTACGTTTAAAAGACTCAGAAAGGAGATATGTTGTATAACTTTTGCCTTTGGTACTTGGAGGAGAAAAAATCTACACGAGTATTGAACGCTAACTCCGTTTGGTGACAAATTCTTTGATTATGATGACGTCACCTACCTGCTACTATAAACGCTGCCATTACCAAGGTGTGTAGGACTTCGCTCTTTGACGTGTCAAATAATCCAAGGCAATTACGCCTCTGATAATGACGTGCTCAAACTTTGTATACCACATAAATCACGTTAAGTTAAATGCACGACACCTATCCCTTCTAAGCGCACTCCACCTCTTACTTTCGCGTGTCCCACCCACAACAATTGTCCCCTCGAAAGGAACACTCCAAAATTTCACATTACTTCGAGGACTCCCAGATAAACCAAAAACTCGTGCAGATTTGCGACAGATTAAACATTTTTGCGCCATCGGCTCTTGTGATGATTTTTTTTGCATGTGCTCACAGTTTTACTCATATTAAAACCGCCGCTAAACCGCTGACCATTGCGGATGTATCCTCTGACCAATTTGTGAACTTGACATGCAAGCTGTGTTTCAGTTTATGAAATTCATCTAAATATCTCTCTCTCTCCATCTTTGCTTGTTCTTCTTAGTCTGTAAGGAGTAGAACTGCCGAGAGGCCTAGGCCTTAAGTAGGCCACAAATCAAATGACTCGATGAGGCGATGAACTAAATTTAGCGCCGAGCACTAGGCTAATACGAAAAGGTCACACGTTTCTCTGACTCCGAGCGGACGTATACGTGCCAAACGCAGAACTCGAGCGGTAAAGCAGCTGGGACTGATCTAGAAGACGTGTGAAACAACGCTTTATGCCCCCTGAACACTCCCTGACTTCAGACTACTGGAGAAGCATTCTCCGTTTTGGTAACATTCCCGTTCTCAATTTCAAGGGTGACTGTTCAATAGTTACTGAGCCGTTCTTTCTTTCTTTCTTTTCTTTCTTTCTTTCTTTCTTTCTTTCTTTCTTTCTTTCTTTCTTTCTCTCTCTCTCTCTCTCTCTCTTCACTTTCAGAAGACAATTAATTTCAACTTTGATTGGAAAAAGCAGTTCATTTTTTAGGGGAAAAAAATTAATTTGTTTGAGATCTGTTCTCATAAACCCACGTGAATAAGAGCAACATTTCAGTGATGTGAATAAAATGGTAGCGACACATTTAAAAAAGAGGCACTGCTTAAAATCTGCTCACAGGCCTAAACATTCAAACTGTGAAGAAGAACAAAACGAAAAGACATATATGTTTTTCCATATTTGGGAAAGATACAAGTGCTTTTAAGCTGCAACTGTAAACCAAGACCAAGCTGTAGGTGCAAGACTAATTATATTCATCCAGTGGTTTGAACAGTGACATGTTGTCATGGGAAAGGAAATATGGAGCACTTTAACATGCAGAGCTCAAGACCAAATTCCAGCTGCCACTCAAAACTCTCTCCACAAATCAGAGGTGATGTCTTCTTCCTGGAGGAATGTGACGGGCTGCGGGACACTGACATTCCATAGCGATCTGAAGACACAGGGTGCAAGCTTTGAACCGAGACACGAGAAAGAAAAATGTGGTACTGGTAAAATAAAGCCTTCACAGAACATACATTAACCTGAGAGAAAAAAGAAACAAATAACAAAAGAATATTTTATATCTATCTATGAAAATAAAACAGTTCAAGACCAACTCTAATATTAGTTCTAATAATGATTAAAAAATGTACAGGACACTTAGAATGAACGTTACATATTCTCTAAATGTAAAATGCATTTTAATTTAAGAACACATTTACTGCATTAAGACTTATATAAGACCTTATTGTGTATTTTACAGTTATTCAGACAGTTGATTGGATTAATTAATTTATTTCCTGTTAACTGTTTCCTTCTTCTGAATCTGCACAATATTCTGTAACTGAACTGATGTAACTGTGAACAAATTGCAAAAATTTCACATATGCCATTTGCCATTTGTCCATCCACAGAAATAGTAATAATAAATATTTCCACAGGGCTCCCCTTAAAAAAGCCATTTTTTTCTTTAACTGAAAAAGTTCCTCTGACCTTGGGGTAATTCACCGGACATATTTTCATACTTGCGTATTCCACTACAAAGTTTACTAAAAATCATAACAACACCGTGACCTAAAAAGTTTGGTAATCTTGACATGTTTTATGTTTGTCAAACCGTTTATTGTATCATACAATTCATTCCTGAGATGAATTCTGAATTTTCTGAAAAACAACAACAACAAAAAGATTTCTTAAGCATTGAAGAGGAAATTTAGATCAGCGGATTAAGTTGTGAACTAACGCAGCGGCTTACCTTCATGTCTCTACTCCGGGAGGGACTGCAACCCTAAACTTGCGGCCTCCGATAGAGGGCAACCTTGACTTCTGAAATGTATTTTCTATATTCGTTTAGTCATTATATAAAATTACATTTTTAGTAGTTTCTCTAATTTTGTATTGAGTCCTTGTAATAAAAAGGGAAATGTACTGCACTGTCATTGTTTTCCTGTTATTAAAATATAGCCTCTTAATACCATATGACCTTTAAAGCTTTTGTGTAAGAAAAACAAAAAAAAAGCAGGTCATTAAGTTTACAATTGAAGCACACACCGAGAGCGAATAGTAAAATTGGGACTGACTTAAACGCAGCCGAAGAAATGATTGCAAATAAACAACACCATTATGCTGTAAAGAAATCCAACTTCGTCTTGAAGTTGGCGAAATCCCTAAACACTCAAATTCTAGCATTCTACCTTTAAAAGCGCAAACGTCTAAATGAAAAACATATAAAACCTAGTCATTAAACCATATGTAAATAATCCCTCTACATTTGTGTCCATTTTGTCATTAAAACCCCGCTAACCCTTCACCGTGTTTGACCGTTCAGACTCGGGGAGAGCAAATCGACAGCTGTGGTTAGGTCGATGGGTTATGATTGGTCAGTTCAGACGCGGAGGGCTGTCCTTCGACTGCTTGAGCATCGCATTACGTTGGCAGCGTGTGAGAATGCGAAGAGCCCAATGTGAGAGAGCAGTAAACTGTGAGCTGACACTGCTGTTTAAACACGACAGCAAGTCAATGCAGGATCAAATCTTTTTTAACTGGCTAAATTCCAGCAAAGCTTAGTGAATCATAAGTGTGTATCGGGTTTATTGTACACAACAATGATAAAGAAGTGGAATGAACGTCTTGAAATGAGCAGTTCCTCGCGGACTTGGATCATGCATTGATCTCGACGCTTAACATTGGGAATGCAGAGCGACTGTTCCACTGATCTGGACTCAACAGCTCAAGAGTGGCGGACAGAAGCGGCAAAACAACCGAGCTTGTCGCTGTGACTTCTGTGGACCAGTACCCCAATGGAATATTTCGGACAGACGCGTTTTGGAGTTTTGTTTTTGTAAAGAATTTCCTTTAGTGACGCTTTTAAAAAAATATGGATATAGGTCGGTCACTTTCGTGCAAAAACTGTTAAAAGCCGTGGGCATACTTGTGTTTGCCATCTTGACAAATCATATCTTTAGCGAGGCAAGGACAAAGGGGCGCAAAGGTTTAATTTTTCAGTCTGTCAAATGAGCAGCGATAGATTTCGGCAAAAGCCCGCACTTGAACGCGGGGCACGCGGCTCTTGAGTTTGGAGACGCCGGGCTCTTACCTGAGTGTATGTGAGTTTGTGGGTATGCATGCGTGTTACTCACATTTGCATTTTGGGTTCTTGACCTTTCATTAGGTCAACATTAAAACCTCGGTCAGTAGATGAATATAATAAAACAATTAAATGTTAATGTATACCCTACTGTGAGGTAGCAAAGACTGAACCCAGTTGATTGAAAAACCTTTGACAAGAAAACCATCTGGATTACATTGGCTTGTGCGCTCTCCGGGAGGAAACGGGAGAAAATTGGATTGTGGAGTTTACATCGAGTGATGGTTATCTTATGCCACCGTAAGTCCAGCTGTCAGGACTTGTAACCTACATGGGACTTTGTTGATTTTGGATCGTAGGCCGACCGACACCGACAGCGGTAATATCGATCTGAATGATATTATCGCGCTTTTAATTCACTTGCTTCTCTGAGTATCGCGGAAAAAAATGGCTGGGTCGGGCTGCTGTTGGAAATATTACCTCTGGATTGTGACGGTAATGTGCCGATGTGCATTACTCAACGCCAAATCACTGGAGCCTGTGGTATGGAGCTCACAAAACCCAAAGTAAGTGTCTGGATGATTTTCCTAGTGATATCTTACAGAATACACACCAGAAACACACTACCCGAAAAACAACTTAAAAACCAACAACATCCCCCTGAAAACTGTCACACGACGATTCCAGGATCGACTAGTTTGTGGTATAAATACAACCCGAGCACGTAACAGACAGTCCGAATGTGCTGGACTACGTTAGGGTCACCCGTGCAAACTGCTTGTTGAGTAGAAACCAATGCACCCGTAGTTTATCCACTACCTAAGGCATCAGCCATAGGCTAATCTTACATCGAAAACACACCAGATCCTTCGTCAAAAGATGGGCAATATAACTGGGCCCCGGATTTGGGATATAGGTTTGCTTATTATTCAAATACATACTCAGTAATCATATTAAGAAACAGTTAAAGATTATCTTTACGTTCAGTGCTGTATCCAATGCCCCCCTCCACCAGTCACCACCACAGTTGGGCACTTATTTCGACAAGTCTACACGAGGCCGTGTCTCTGAAGAAGACAAGAGTTACTTAAATTTCTCCTCATGTCGGTTGGAAATGCCTCGACGGTTGTATAGATGTATTTCTAATCGCGGGATTATACTCGCTCATCGCCCTCTGCTTCAGTCAGTGAGTTATTTTTGTTTCTCCTCCCGGGAGAAATTAGCGGAGTGCCCCGCAGTTGGTTGGCCTTCGTGTCTGGCCTACGTCTCCGCGATATTGATCAGAGGAGAGAAGAGTTCCCTCTGGGAGTCTGCTCTGCCCGTGAACTAAAGTGCTTAAAGTACATTGCTCTCCCAATTACTCATAAAACACGCGATAGATCGTCATAAAGTATTACAACAGTGCGTCAAATAAAAAAAATATCTATAGTATGAATTTAAAAAGTGACGTGGCTCCGTTGTGGATCTAGGGCAGTTTTTTTTCTCTTAGGAAAATGTTTGGATATTTTAATGATTCATGTTTTAGATTCAGGCAGAAATTAGGCCTACATTCTTAATAACGATTTCGAGCGAATTGAATTATCAGTCATAAACAATGGAAACTGACTCTTAATGCCCGAGGTAACCACATGTTATACATTTAAAGAAAACGGGAAATATTGATGAAATAATTCCAGGTTCATTCCCTGAAATTTTTTGCCAGAAGCGGTATATTATAAATGGTTTTAAAAAGGCACACAATAAGGGTGATTTTTTTTTTTAAGATTACGTAGGGGTCGTGAGGCCTAGAGTCAGCCTAATTTAACATGTGTCTGCCTGGGGATTTTTTTTTTTGACATTTTATTATTTTGATTTGCAGGATAGACACAGATAATATGGATGTATAGATAGATACGTATCTACGTCTTCAACAGAATAAAATTACGAGTTGAGGCCTGGACTGTATTTCCTTTCCGTAGGCATTATTATTTTGATGAGTTACAGAGGCACTTTTTTCAGTGGAGGTTTTAATTCGAGAGCAACTTTATGGTCAATTTTCTGGACTCTTGTAAAGTTTGTAATTTTATAGAAGACTTTTAAAATGAAAACAGATAGCGGAGTGCTGCGAGGAAGGCATTTGTTGGACATTGTTTGCTCTGGTAAACATTTCATCTTGGTCAGCGGGAGGTTTAGACGGGACAACAGGACTAACCTTTACCAAGCCGAACAGGTGCTAGAAAAGACCCCATGTTGCGTTACTCCAGTTGGTGCTTGTTTTCTCGGGTATCTTACTGTTTATTTGCTCATCCAAATGACAAGTGTTGTGTTCTGCGCTCTCTCTCTTTCTCTCTCTCTCTCTTTCCCTCCGTATGCGTGTGTGTCTGTGCTTCTGTTTTATCACCAGTCCTGAGAAGCAGCCACTTTAGTGCTGTTCACAGATCTGTGAAAACAAGAGTGAGTGTGAATGAGTATGGAGAGAGAGAGAGAGAGAGAGAGAGAGAGAGAGAAGAGTGAGAGAGACAGAGTGTGTGTGAAACACTCTACAATTCTGTTAAACATGATGCACGGCACTCAAATGAAGGCAGAGTTCGCAGTTTGCTGAAATTGCCTGTTCCTGTAAAGTTCTTTGGGTGCTTCACTGGTTGTTATGAAGAATTCTGAAATGGCGTTTTTGTTCGTTTTGTGTTTATGAGTGAGTGATTCAGTTCCATTTTGTAATTCTGTGACACACAAAGCACATTGTATATTCAGATGTAGCAACAAAAATGAAGGAATCTCTGGATGGGTTTTTCCAACATATTTTAGAGAAGTATACTAGAGTTCATTTAAAGAGTTTTGAATTGTATAATGGAGTAGTTGTGTGTTAATTTAATTTGACTATTTTGTATTTGGTGTGTTTCTGTGGTAACGCGTGATTGTTTTCCTTTGTTACATAGACAGAATTAGTTGTAGCTGTATACCAGCACAATAACACACAAGTCTGAATTTGTGTCGTCCTGTTTTGCTGTACGGTTTCGTAGAGCTACTGTCGATGTGTTGTGTAGTTGCTGTATAGATATAAGTTTGTCGCGTATTTTATAGCCAGACGATTCTTTTAGAACATTACGTCTGCAGTGGCACGATTGCTTAGTTTTTTAGTTTCAGTGCATTTGAGGTTATAGCTTAATCAGTAGCGGAGTTGAACCGCGCTGTGAGTCTGTCTGTGCGCAAGTGTAAGGTCGTCAACTTACCCAGACGTTTACTGGTATAACACTGATTTAGGGTTATATGTAAGGTTATAATGTAGTGTCGTAATTGACATTACAACAAATTCTGTAGTATAATTGTGTCATAGCACGGTAGTTTTAGGAATAGTGTTTTGTTGTTGTGGTGGTGGTGGTATTAGCTGTATAAGTTTTACAATGTTTAGTTATGTAGTAGTGCGGTTGTGTAGTGATTTATTGGTATGGTTATATATTCTTTTAGTTTGGTATTTGTATGGTGGTAAATTTAGCTGTGTGTTGCTTTGGCTGTATTTTGTTTTAGCTGTGAATTAGTTTGACTGTATAACAGTGTTTTTTGGTATATTAGTGTGATTGTGTATCAGTGTTTTAATGGTGTATTAGTTTGTATGTATATCAGTGTTTTAATGATGTATGAGTTTGTTTGTATATCAGTGTTTTAATGGTGTATGAGTTTGTTTGTATATCAGTGTTTTAATGGTGTATGAGTTTGATTGTATATCAGTGTTTTTGTGTTGTATGAGTTTGACTGTATATCAGTGTTTTCGTGGTGTATGAGTGTGAGTGTATATCAGTGTTTTAATGGTGTATTAGTTTGATTGTATAGCAGTATGATGGCGTGGACCTCGATGGTGCTGTAGATTTATCTTAGTGCTTTCTGACTCAAAAGCAGCCATATGGGTCTGAGCACTGCTAAATCACTCAGTAAATCCTCTTACACACACTCTCTGCGCACACACTCACACACACACACACACACACACACACACCGACTCGCCTCTATCCAAGCTTGCCAGTGTGTCTTTGGCTCTGTTTTAGAGCAAGTTTTAAACACTACCATCTCAGAAAGACCTAGGAATATATGTTTTCCACTTATCATGACGAATTTATGACTCTAGAGTTTTACTTTAGTACCCTGTCTGGTTATTTTAGTTTACTTTTATTTTGCTGTCCGTGTGAAGTACATTGTCTGTAAAGTTCAAATAAAGCAAATCAAAGCCTCTACAAAGATAAATCCATGTAATTGTGGTCAAGTGAAGGGTTTGGACAAACCGATTAAGTTGTGTATACTCCATCGAAAATGCATATGGTGAGTTTATGAAAAGGGTCCCTGATGTGGCTAACTTTTGGGAGGAGGTCACGTCTAACCTGCTTATAATGTAGTTACAGAGTAACTTTTCAAATATTATGCCAGTTTATTTAAAAAACAAAAAATCATGATGTGGAACAGAATATCTGTGTATTTATTCGTCTACTTGTTAATATTGAAAATATTTCAGTGAAAATGTGAAAAGGTCCTTGTTCTTGTCTGTGAATGTTTGCGTGTGTGTGTGTTGTTTGTGTGTCTGTGTGTAGTTCTGTGCAGATTCTCTGATTCTCTTTCCTTTGTCATGACATTAGATCCACCTCTTATCAGGGTAACACTCTGCCTAAGTAGCCCACAGTGGAGGGTGTGTGTGTGTGTGTGTGTGTGTGTGTGTGAGGAGGGGGCAGTGAGGGGCTGTGGATGGCAGGTATGTGCATGTAGTGCTTTAGAATTTGGTTGTCATCATATCTGTGTTGCTAGTTCCAGCAGTCAGTCCATGCACAAGTTCAGCTATTTATTGTTAGTTTTAGGTGCTCTATGTTGGTGTGCTCTTTCCTCTCTGCGTGTCTTGTAACAGTAGATCTGCATACTGTCTCAGTCATTTCTCTGGGGTTGTTCGGTACTTTTGGAAAGGTTGGCTTCACTGCACATACCACAGAAAGTCTGTAATGCAAGCCAAAACAAACAAAAAACCATAGTTTGAATTTCACAAATACATTTTATTACGCAGTTATTATACAGTGATGGTATGTGTTTAACGCGTGTGTTGTTAGGTAACAGTAAGCAGTTGGCTGGGAGAGATAGACCTATCCCTGAGGTCAAAGGTGATGTCTTATTTAGATGGTGAACTTTAGTCAGTTGCTGCTGCTGCTGCTGCTGCTGCTGATGATGATGATGATGATGAATATTAATAACAGCTGAGGTTGTGTGTGTGACCGCTCGGCAGGTTTGTGGACTAATTCTGTGATCCATAGTGATGACATTTGTGTGTGTAGGTGTGGGGGTGTGTAATGAGGCTGGTTTTGGGCTGATGGTCTTATTTGAGAGAATGGAGTTATTGGATTGGATGGATCAGATGTGATTAGTTGTCCATGTGGAAAAGTTCACAAACACTGACTGATCATGACAGGCGTGATACAGACCACTCCATCTCACTCCCTGTTCCTGATGTGTGTGTGTGTTTGTTTGTGTGTGTGTGTGTGTATGAGCAGACTGTGGTCAGACTGAATGCTTCTGATCGATTAGAACTTTAATTAGACTCTAATGAGTCATGTGACCTTGGACAGTGATCTAATTCACAAACAAGGAAACAATGAGTTAACACTAACCAGAGGAGACTGTGTGTGTGTGTGTGTGTGTGTGCGTGCGTGCGTGTGCGTGCATGTGTGTGTTTGTGTCTGTGTGTGTGTATGTCTGTGTGTATGTGGGTGTGTGTGGGATCAATTCCTTTGTGATGAGGGGTGACAGCAGAGAGATTAACTGTGTCACTGTTTGAAAAGACACAGTCGAGCACATCCACTCACATACACACACACACGCACACACATACGCGCACACACACACACACACACACACACACCCAGAAACAAATCCTTGCAGTCTTTAATAAACTTTTGCTTTCTCCAGTTATCCACCACACACATACACACACACCTCATTCCTTTGTGAAGAGTGTGTGGAGTGATTCTTTGTTCCAGCGTTGATAGTGTTTCACGGTCATGTGTGTGTCTGTATGTGTGTGCGTCTATTCATACAGCTGTCTTTGTTCTGGTCAAGAGAACTTGAGCACAGATCAACGGGGTATTGTTATTGTGAGTAAGCAGGTGTGTGTATGTGTGAAAAATCAATAATCTGGTCTTTTACCACAGCTGGTTTCAGTAAGCACCTTAATGCTTATACTGCCACACACACACACACAAAGTAGATATCTGAGTTGAAACAACCTCTCAGTGGAAGTTTCAGATACCTAAAGCTGTATATGATGTAAGTCCATCTCTTTCGCTTTTTCTTTCCTTTCTTTCTTTGGGCTATGACAGAAAAAAGTCATTGAGTTGTTAGAACAGTTAGTGAGTAAAAAAAACACGAGGACAGATTTGGTCTTCCCTCTCATTAATATTTAATTGTGGTATCAGACAGCCAGTTACCATGGAAAGAATTCTTCCTCCCGGCATGACTGTGGTCCTATAGTGGTTAGGACAGATTTTTACCAGTTCAGTGGCAGTGTTGATATTAGTTCAAGTCAGATTAAAGAATATACTGAATGACGTATGAATGGTTCAAAAATTAATTGTGTTGTGTCATGTTTTGTGTGTTGTGTGTGTGTGTGTGTGATTTTGGTGAAATGTTACTTTCTCACCCATAACCATTTCCAGTGCAATCTCAACTAAACAACACACAAACAGTACCAAACACACACACACACACACACACACACACACACATATCTATAGTCTTATAATCTGTGGTCTACAGACATTGTCAGAAGAAATGTAAAACGTCAAAGCAGTTCAGTTAGTCTTCAGTTCAGTTAATCTGCAGCTCAATTAGTCTTCAGTTCGGTTAGCGTGTGCATGCGTGCATCTGTATGTATGAGTGCATGTGCATGTGTGTGTGACATTTTGTTTGCTTTGTCTATGACAAACAGGCACCGACTGTATTAGTGCTCTTTTATTGAATGATTATTATGACCTAATATTGTCTCTCTCCCTCTCTTTGTCTCTCTCTCTCTCTCTCTCTCTCTCTCAAACACACACACACACACACACAGAGGCACATGCATGCACGCACATACCTCATCTAAGTCTAATAAAAGCTGTGGACAAAACCACAAACAAAACAAAAAAGAAAAACAGAAGAAATGTCTTTTGAAGAAATGTGTTTTGAAATGTTTATTTGCTGTGACTTATGGCGGCTATGACATTTGATCAGTTTTATCCATCTTTAACTCTCTTAATCCACCAGGATCAGTTTATATCTATTAAACTGAGATCTCTATCACCTGTCCCAGTGCAGTGAAAGAATGAGCCAGATGGCATTTGGTACTGGCAAGCTGATCCTGGACCAGCTGAGTGAATATGGGGTATCATATGGGGAAGTCACTGTTCTTAGATTAGCTGTGTGTCTGAATGCGGCTGAATGTGACCCACCATGGCCTATCTGAAGTCAGTGGAATGGACTGATAGTGTTACGGCAGTAGGTGGATCAGCTCACAGTTAATGATGAGGGTCTGTGCTCTGGTATGGCTGTTCTGAGATCAGCTGAACATGAAAGTGGTCTTTGGAATGTAGTGGTTCTCTGATGCTTTGTGTTGGAGTTAAAGGCCTAGCTGCGTGACAGACACACACATACTCTCTCTCTCTCTCCAAGGAGCTTTAGTTGACTAAAATGGCATTCAGAGCGGCTCATCCATTTGATATTCTTCTGAAAAGGAAGAAAAATCTCTTTGAAACAGCGTGAAAAGCACACAAGAGCGGAACAATCAGTGACGTTTCAACTTTAACACAGCCTAATGACTCTTTGAATAGCTGAGATCCTTTTTCCCCTGATGTTTAATGAGCAGTTTCCTTTTTTGACTTTCACATTTTTCTTCAAGTTACATTTTTCCAGTTATGAGCGTCTCACTTCAGAAATGATCAGTCAGAGATAAATTAGAGATTGACCAGGACACATCGCAGGGTCTGTCACACGTTTCCACTGCGTGGGGTTGGTTGTGGTGCGCATGTGCAACGAGAGAGTCTTCAGTGGATGTGTAGGGCATTTGAGCGTTTAGATGAAGCGCTTCAGTTTGTGGGTCAGTCGTTCAGTGTAAGGTTTAAAAATGTAGGCGTCGAACCGCGCTTTACATATTCTGTCTCAATTAAACCTCAAGTATTTTTTTCTTGTCGTATCTAACATATTAATTGATTTCAACAGGACTTATTTTTTTCTGCATTCGCCATTTCTTTTTTTTCCTTCTGCGCTACGTACTGTACTCCTAGGTTTGTTTATTGGTCCCTTTCTCTTGTATGTATGAAGAGAGGGAAGGATTATGTGAGATGAATTGATATGAATTGTGAGAATTGTGAGATGAATTGATATCCAGAGCCGCCCATTTTGACAAATTTGTCGATTAACAAAATCCATGTATGTCAGGAGGAATAGCTAATCAATAAATCTCCACAAAGGTGATCTGTGAACGATCAAAAGTTTGACCGTTCATGTAATAGGCCTAATATATTAGATGGTAGTAAGTAGCCTGCATCACGCAAATTGAACTTGTCACGCGGCACGGAAGCGTACGTCTTTACGAGGGAAAAGATACGGTGTGAACGTTACTTGTACGTCCCGCACTTATTGAGAATGCAAATTAAAGTTATTACAGTTAAAGATATGTAGACTAGACCTTGTAGCCAACTCGTATGTTGTCTTGCACAGTATTTCTTTTGTACTTTTACTGTTGCTGTGTTGTACATTTCAATCTCGTCATTTTTACCCTTTCTCTCCTAATGAGTTATTTCAACGTTGTTTTAACATCGGCGTTGGCATCATTTTTGTGACTTGAGTAAGTGTCAGTTTCTGTGTTTTGAGTTGCTTTAGCTGCGTGCCTTGAGCTGCTCATTTCTGTTTTTCCCTTGGTATGCTAATAAATTGTATTATTTCTGTTTTTCCCTTGGTATGCTAATAAATTTTATTATTTGAAGTTCAGCGATTGTTGTATTACATTCGCAGACATTTTTCATTGCTTTTTACCTCAGTGTTGATTTAGGCCACGTATCACATTACGTAAGTTGAAGTGTTAGTATAAGTGACATTCATCGTAAGCCAAATGCGTTGACGTATTTGATACTTTCTATTTCTTAATAGAAATTCTGGAGTAATTTGCTTACAGGAGAAATAGTTTTGGCTTTTGCTTGTGTGTTTAATGTAGGCTTACCCATAATCCTGTGGTGTTTGCTCTTTTAAGTTGCCAAAGGGAGACACAAACACAGGGGTGAGGGAAAACAAACTGA
>NC_044502.1:27835021-27840021 GCF_902362185.1 Chanos chanos
AAAAGTGTGTGAAAGTGAGTTAAATTCAGTCACTGATCATCTATCCACGACCCCCCCCCCCCCCCCCCCCCCCCCCCCCCCCCCGTTTCTTTCTGAATGAAGCTCATTTCCATGAGGTGCTGTATTCAGCTGTGTAATTGGTGTCATTCAGAGCTCTCTAAATCCTGTGTGCACTTGTTAAAAATCAGCAGAGTCTAGAAAGGGGGTAGCCCCCTGTTCAGAGAGAGAGAGAGAGAGACAGAGAGAGAGAGAGAGAGTATGTGTGCGCGTGCATATGCCTGTACATTTGTGTGTACAATCCTTCCCATGCCATGTTAAAAATTGGCAGTGTCTAGGAGGGGGGGTATGGCCTCTTTTTGAACAGAATGTGTGTGTGTGTGTGTGTGTGTGTGTGTGTGTGTGTGTGTGTGTGTGTGTGGTGGAACCCCTCTCTCTTAACCATTAGGAAAAAAAAGAAAGGAGAACTTCAGTGTAAATGAAGACATTTTCCAGCCAGTGCTTTAGCCAGTGCTTTTGACATTGAAAGTGTACAATTGTTGTTTTTTCTTTCTTTTTTGTTTTTAAACTGTTCATACTTACCATAAAGCCTGGAAGTCTATTCAGTCAGCACATGACAAATACTTACATTTCACTGCAGACAAACAGCGACAGAAAAGAATGAACTTAGCTAATGCCACCCTTAATGTTTAAAACGTGTCATTCTTTTTGAAGAGTTCCGCGTGTGCTTTTGCTGGATGAAGATTTGGGATTTTTGTTTTTGGATACCATGCACTTCTGCTTGGGAATGGTTCTCTCCCAGAGGGTTTGTTTTACACAGTGTTTGTGTTTTTGCCATTTGAGAATTTGCCCTTTCCTTAGCTCCCAACTCTTCAGCGCTTTGAGTTTCTGTTTGACGGTTCTAAGGTTCTCTTATTCAAATCAGTCTTGTGTTTTGGTACAGCTATTGCAGCTATTTTCTTTTTCTTTTTTTTTTTCTTCCGTCTCTTTCCTCTCTTTCTTTCTGAAGATGTGGCCAGAGATGAGTAAACCCGTAGACGGGGAAAATCGCACTGTCTATATTTATGTCGGTCCAATCAAACAACACACATGGGGTACATAAGCCCCTCAGGTTTCCTTTCTGCAGCTACAAACAGATAGAGAGAGAGAGAGAGAGAGGGGGAACGTGTTTCCATGGTGATTTGTAAATCTGTCGGCTTGTTGAATGAGGCCTACCCTCCTACCCTCTCAAAATCTGTTTAGGGTGGCGGGGTCCTTCTCCCTGTCTGATTATGTGTGTGTGTGTGTGTGTGTGTGTGTGTGTGTGTGTGTGTGCGTGTGTGTGTGTGTGTGTGTGTGTTTTAACCAAGTTAAAGAGACAGTGCTTTATATATGAAGGAAGCCCACATGAAATTGAACAACAGGGAGCCATTTCCCTCAATCACACATACACTCTCTCTCTCTCTCTCTCTCTCTCTCTCTCTCATGCACACACACACACACACACACACACACACACACACACACGGGTCTTGCTCTCTGAACTTCTCCACCTGGCTGAATTGACAGGATATGATGAAGTCTTTTCTTTCGCAGTGGGAAGAAGGGGATTCCTCTGCCACCCCCTCTCCTTCATTCCTCTCTCTTTCTCTCTCTCTCTCTCTCTCTCTCACTCTCTCCCAATTTGCATTTGATTTGATTTGATCCCTCAATCCGTTTGTCCGGACGGAGGCGGCCGTCAGCCAAGGGGACAAAAAACTTTGACGTCTTCATTGAGGAGGTGAAAGAGGGAGAGAGCCGCCCGCGGTTTCCCCGTCACACCTCCTCACAGCTCACACACAATGGAGTTTAACCCCACAAAAAGCTCGTTTGGCATGCAAATTACAGCCCGCTCCGACAGCTAGTGGAAATGCACTCACTAATCAAACAGCGACTCCATTCCAGTCTGTTTAAGAGCCATTTCTCAACAGGGCTTTAACTACAGGAGGTTGTTTTTTTTTTTTCTTTTTTTGGCAGGGGGGGCATGATTCCTCTAGGAATCTATATTTAACTTAAATAACAAAAAAGTATACAGAGGAAAGTTTCTGGTTTGGTTTAAAATGTGGTCTCATTTTACTAGAGGTGATTGTGGGTAATGGTTGTCTTTTTCATTCATTCGTTCATCTTCTAATAGTTGTCTTGAGTTTTCGTAGTTGTCTTGTTGTCCCTTCTGATTTCACTTTTGTCAAGGAAAGGAGCCTTCTCTTCTCTCTCTGTCTCTCTCTCTCTCTGTTTCTCTCACTTTCACTGTGTGTGTGTGTGTGTGTGTCTGTGTGTAGATAAGCTAGTAAAGATGTATTTGATAATGTGTTTTTCTCTCTCTCTGATGGAAAGTACCCATTTAACAGACACGAACAGACATTGCAAAGCCAATGAGACACCCTGCATTGAGCCCGCCTGATGAATATGCTAATTACACTCATTAATATTCATGGTCATTTAAAGTGGGCATAATGCCTCCTGTGAATTTGTGTATGCAAGACTGTTGGTGTGTGTGTGTGTGTGTGTGTGTGAGAGAGAGGGAGAGAGGGAGGGGTAGAGAGAGAGAGAGAGATGAAGAATGCAGTGTCAGATGATCACTGTAAATGGAGTTTACTTTGGAAAAATCAAAGGGAAGATTCTAAAGCCCCAGCCCCACATGAGCTGTAATCTGTGTGTGTATGAGAGATCTTGGCCATTGTTTTATAATCATCACTGTTATATTAATGTAGCGCTTTTGTGAAAGGAGCAAATCTTTCCATTCAGTCGACTCTTATCCAGAGTAGATCATAGCTGTTACACTTTTAAGTCTGTGGTTACACATCTCTGGTTAAAGCGTTTTATTCAGGGCACGTTGTCCTAACCATCACATTCAGGATTCAAACCCATAATCCGTGGGTTACTGGGTCGCAGCCCCGACCACTGCACTAAATATGACGAACAATGTCTTCATTTCTTCAGTGATCTGATAAATAAGATTTCCACCGTCCTCCATTGTTCCATCACCCGTCGCAAATCCTTACAAATCACTTACTGTCCAGATAAAAGATTATAAATGATACAACAGGGTCAAATTTCATTCTTTCTGTCTTTCTTTTTCACACAACCTCATTGCTTTCAAATACAGCAGTAGAGCTGGTAATGAGAGGTATGCTAATGCTACTGACTAGCATTTATGGTAATACCGTTTCGTGTCAATACCGTTACTCATATCGCTATATGGTACGACTATCCCTAGAAGCACCACTCTAACAGTCTCAGAAAAAAAAGTGTAAAATTAATGAAGCTGTGAATATAAATGTAAATAAGTAAGTACATAAGGATTATTACTGAGTTCCTCTCTGTTAATGGTAAACGAGTGTAGACTTGAGTGTAAGTATTGTTGTGGGTCGTTCGACTAACCAGATCATTCACCTTCCTACATCCTGCAGTTTATGGAAATTAACTTATGCTGAATTTCTCCGGCATATTTTAATATTTTTCATGGGTGAAAATGGAGAAATTTCATCTCTGTCACAGCTAGCCCTGTCTTTCTGTGACTCCCTTTATCTCACTCTCTTTTCTCTCTCTCGCTCTCTTTTTCTCTCTTTCACTCGCATCACTTGCTGTTTACCTTTTCCCCTTTCCTTCTCCTTTACCTGCCTAAGCCGCTCCTTTCACCCGGCACAGCAGCCCCACTGTTCACCTGAGTGTGTGTTTTGGGGGAGCGTGACAATGGCATCACTTTGAAGAAACTCACTCTGTTAGTCTCCCTCACACACACACACACACAAACAGAGCTGTGCAACACAGAGGAATCACAATGCCAGCATCTGATCTGTCTGTATGCTCAAGCATCAGTGAAATGGTAAAACCAGAGAGAGAGAGAGCGAGAGAGAGAGAGAGAGCGAGAGAGACAGATAGAGGGAAAGGGTGGGCTGGGAGAGGGAGAGATAGAGAGACAGGGAGAGAGAGAGTCAGCTCTCTTCATACAGACCTGGAGGTCAGCCATAATGGGTATAAATAAACGAAATGAAACTACAGTTACTGGAAGAGGCATAAACATGTAATCCTTCTTTTTTCTCTCAGGAAGACACACACACACACACACACACACACACACGCAAACAAGCAGGGAGATTTATTTTGCTCGAGGCGGATGAATTTTGCCGCCATCAGCTCTTTGTCTTGTGTCTACTGGATTGAGTATTGTATTAACAGCGTATGATCGCTACAGAGCCCGCTTAAAAGCACAGAGAGAGAGAGAGAGAGAGAGAGTAGACTATAACTTGCTGAGTTCATGAGTTGAGGTTTCCATGACGGTGTAAAATTATAAGTGGGGGAACCATCTGCCAGGACATAATCAAGCCCTCTCACGTGTGTGTGTGTGTATGTGTGTGTATGTGTGTGTGTTTGGGCGAGCTCATGCAGACACATGCAGGTTTTTCTGTATATGTATATGTGATGGGTTTTATGTGTGAAAGCTTTCATTGTGTTGACATAAATGTACTCTGGATGTTTTTTATTAAACACAGTCATATATTCAACCGTTTTCAGAATGTTCCCTGCCAAAGAAACATGCATTATGGGAAAGTAATCCAGCTCTTGACTAAGCAGGCCTTATGAGTGTCCTCACATGCCTTGCACACACACACACACACACACTCACACACATGTGCATGCACTGCACACAGGCACACGCACATACACACACATACATACACCCACACACTCTAAACATGCATATACACTGCACGTACACATACGACCCCTCCTCTGTGTGTGTCTGTGTAATTGTATTCTAAAATGCATTTAACATGTCTCCAGCCATGGTAGTCCAACACAAACCACCAGCCAGGATTCCTCAAAAATTTTTAGAGAGATGTTTTCATGCTAAGTCATGATTTGGTGGAAAGTTTGACATTTGAAAAGGTTTTATTGGTTGTAAGGTTCACTTGCTCTTTCGTAAAAACATTCTTAATTAGCCTTAGCTGAAGCACTTGGTGTGTCATATTAGGGTTAGTTTG
>NC_044502.1:27845021-27857521 GCF_902362185.1 Chanos chanos
CAGACACACTGAGCCATTACTGGTTTAACTGGGGCTGGATTAATGGTTGTGTTCGTTTAAGGTGCTGATATAACTGTCCAGTCGGCCTCTGTGTGCGTGTGTGTGCGTGCGCACATGTGTGGGGTGTGTGTGTGTGTGTGTGTGCGCGCGTGTGTTTTATAGATACGCATTGTTTCAGAGTGAAGCGCACAGTTGATGTGAAAAACACTGCTCTGGAAAGGAGTGCAGTTCTCCTCTCAGGAGGAGCGTTAAAGAGGAGGAGAAAGCCTTTGGAGAGCTGAAGGGGAGGAAACATAGAGTAGAGAGGTTTTCTTTTCATTGCTGAGTATACTGCTCCCAAGACTCACACTAATGGCACTCTCTGTCAGAGTTCAAACCCCCAGAACCGCGCACTGAAAACGCTCTGCTCCTTCACAGAAGGTTCTTGAGCTGTTTGGGGAACTCCAAAAGGTTTTTTGTCAGGGTTGGAGGACAGAGAGGGTCGGCGCGGCAGCCATTTTGTTGTGACCCAGCGTTTTTCCCCCTGGTCATTTTGAAGCCGTCCTCCAGTGCGAGAGCTTCCATCCAGCTTTCCAAGTAGCTGTGTGGTTGTCTGTTGTGTGTGTGTGTGTGTTTTGAGAGAAAAACATATGAATGTGATTTGGAGGACTCATTTTTTGGCTTTGATGTGACTCTGTGCGAACCACAGTGCTTGGACACCAGTTCTGCCAAAATGGTTTGCCAGCCACAGATGGAGAAGGAGAATCAGCAGTTGCTTCATTTTTCTTCAGTGGCTTTGGGGTGAAAGAGGTCGCTTAGCCCCAAGGTGGAGATGAGGGAGAGCTGGGGTTAGGGTGTGTGTGTGTGTGTGTGTGTGACTTTTGCGGAGTATTTGTGTACTTTTGTGGCGCATGTCCTCTACAGTCCTCCTTCAGTTTACAAAAGCAGATTAAAAGGGGGAGCAAGAAGAAGAAGGAGAAGCAGAAGGAGGAGTAGGAGAGTGGAGGAGGAGGTGAGGGAAGAATGAGGTGCTGCTCTCTCCATTAGTCATTCTGTAGAGAGCGATAAGATAATGAAGGATATGGTGGAGAGCTAGACAAGTGTGTGTTGCTGTCTGATCTAACCAGACAAGGTCCAGAGGGTGAGGAGGAGCACAGAATAATTATCCATTGCTTGGCTTGTGTGTGTGTGCGTGTGTGTGTGTGTGTGTGTGTGTGTGTGTGCATATGTGCATTTGTGCGTGCTTGTGTGTGTGTGCAGGTTTGAGTGTGCATGTTTAAATGCGCACGACTGCATGTTTATGTGCGTGCATATGATTGTGTGTATGTGTGTTTGTGTGTGCGTGTGAGTATGGGTCCTGGGAGTGTGTGTGTGTATATGTGTGTGTGCATGCATGCATGCGTTTATGTGTGTGCTTGTTTGCGTGCACGTGTGGGTGTGCGTGTGTGTGTGTGTGTTTGTGTGTGTTAATGGGGAGGTTACATTTGTTTGACAGACGAACATAACCGTGTTTAATACATACTCATTACTGTAAAACAAGGGCCTTTTTTTTTCCCTCAGCAAATCTGCAAAGTGTTTGTGTGGACACATGCATAATCAACCTTATTTTCTGCTCTTCAGGAGCCACATGTGTTGTTCTTCTAGAAATATTTATGTTTCCTGCAGCATTCCCCCTAAAAATGCATGTGTGCTTTTGCTGTGAGCCACAGAAACCTTCTCCAGTCCCAGAAAGAGATTCCACCCAGTGTGCTGCTGTAAAATGTAAAGAGCACACAGTGGCTGTGTGTTAAACCCTTAAGGACACGTTTTACAGGCGATTTCTTTTGAACATGCAGATGGAGAAATGTAAAAAGTTTTGGCTTTGTCTGCTTTGGAAGCAAAATTAGATTAAACTGAACGTGACACGGATTTAAAAAAACTAATTAGGTTTTTTGTAAATATTGATGCCATGTTGGTATGATGTTGATAGGTTGATAATTTTCGTTTTTGTTTTCATTGTCAGTAACATGAAAGTGTGAAGGTGTAGATTAGTGTATTGGTGAACTGAAATTTTAGTAAATTAAAATGAAGATGAACTAAAAGGTAAAATATGAAAAGGAGATAGATTGTGACTTGTAGCACACGCAAACATACACACACACTCACACACATGCAGTCATTCAGCTGAATGGGTGTTGAGTTATTAATGATATGTCGTGCTCTGTTGTGAGTGAATACCCACAGACCAGATAAAAGCTAACAGAATCAGGCCTGCTCACCTCATCAGTTTGGATGAACTAGCATTTCAGTCATATAAGACTTAGCTACTTACTCACTTCATTATTTATTTATATATTTATTTACTTACTGACTGTCTGTTTCGCCCTGAGCTACAGAATGGCAGGCAGACGGTCACTGCCTGTTTTTGATAGATTGCATAATTACAAACACGTTTGAGCCAGAAGTATCCTTTTCTTTGTCAAAAGACTTTGCAGGGTACTGATGTGTTTATTTCTTTGTTTATTTGTTTGTTTGTTGCATGGCACAGATCTAATCACAGGTCATTTTGATTTAAGGTTTTGGGTTTGACCTCTCTCTGAAAAGTTTTGAGTTTGGAACGACAGAAAAGAGCTAGTCAGCGGAATTCTTTCACCTCTTCCAGGCAAGAGTTTGCACCCCCCCCCCTCTCTCTCTCTCTTCCTCCACCCCCCTCTCTCTTTCTCTCTCTCTCTCCCTGGTTGTGTGTGTGTGTGTGTGTGAAAAAGGTCAGGTCTGATTTCTTTCTTTTATCAGGTGATGTCGGGGTGGTGTGGGGGTGGGTAGGGTGGGTGCAGTGGAAAAAATACAAGGAGGGTTTCAGCTCTGAGGAATGATGGTCTGATAGTGAGAGAGGGCTGAGTGCACAGAGAAAAGAAAATTTGTCCCAAACCTGCCTGTGGACATGAGCACTGAGAGAACACAGGCGGATTCAATCTTTTACAGTCACAACAGAAAAATATAATATACTCACAGTGAAGTCATGTTACATTATAAATGTTCATATGCTGTATTCTGCAGTATTATATTACTGGGCTTGACATGTTCTGTTGTTTTATGGTTTTTGTGTAGACTTTGCAGTCGAAAGCAGATGTGTGTTCCTGTGTGTGCTGTGTGAATAATGAAGAGATACTCATACCTGAAGTTATGACCTCACAGACTGGCCAGTGTTTGGCTCGGGGGGGGGGGGGGGGATTCTATGAGTAATCACTCCCCAGGTTGGTCGTACAGAAGCCACTGGTTCCCATGGTAATCTTTCTGTTACTGGAGTGATGCTAGTGAGCAAACCCCCTGGGCTAATGTGGGCCAGTGATGCATGATGGCTTGGTTTTAAGGCGGATTGAGCAGATGTAGGGCGGCTGTGTGTGTGTGTGTGTGTGTGTATGTGTGAGAGAGAGGGACAGAGAGAGAGTTTTCCCCTGTTATAGGGCTGTATTAGAGCAGAGGATAATTTCTAATGTAATTACTGCAGTCTAAGGCCACCCACGCTCCTGTACCGTACCCTTTACTGCAAACTACACTACCAGAGATGTTCTCTCTCTCTTTATTTCCCTCCCTCTCTCTCTCTCTCTCTCTTTCTTTCTTCTGTTCTAATAGTATCTGTGTTGACCTTTTCTTTTGTCTCTCGCAGTATCATGCTACTCATTCATCTTCAGCTCCTGCCTCAGAATTAGTCCTTTGCTTATTTTTTATTATTATTTTTAATTTATTTTTATGAAACATAATCCAATTAATCTTCAATTACTATATTCAGTAGACACATTTCTACTCTACTCATTATATTAACCAATATGGTTTTCAATTCAACAACCAGTTGTCTCACTTCTTTTCTTTTGTTTTAAATTGCTACTGCTTTTAAAAGGCAATTATGTTTACGATCACAGCCTCCAGTTTACACAACACTCTTTCACTCCATGCAGAGAGCTACTGCTAGCAGTGTACAGCTCTCAGTATTCAACAACAACAACAACAACTACAACAACAACAACAGCAACAACAACAACAACAATAATAATAATAATAATAATAATAATAATAATAATAACTGCTGGTTAATAGTTGTCATTAATAATTGCTATTGTCAGCTACTGTATGGTGACTAAATGAATCTGTCATTGTCTTGTGTGTTTTCTGTTCTCATAAATATTTTTAGTGAAATACAACTCCAGAGAGCATGTTAATTTAAGAAGAAAGTCTGAAACTGGAGATGTGGGAACAGTTTACGAGATTTAGGCTGATTTCTGCAGAAAAACAGAGAGAGATAGAGAGAGAGAATTCAAACAGTATGTTTAAGAAAGCATGTTTAGATCTGTGTTTGATACTGAAGATTAAATCTTTTTGCAAGTTTACTGGACCGTTCTCTAGCCTGTTTTATGGTGGTTCGATGTAGGTGAAATGACCTAACTGAAGGTGAAGATATTAAGAAACTGTTAACACTTTCTCTCAGTTAAACTGGTGTTTCTCCAGTGCTTGATTTGTGCTCTGAAATGTATGAGAGGACGGTGTATATGATTTTCCCTATCAGCGACTATTTTATTTTAAATTTCTTATTGTGTTAGTCATCGAGTGCTCTGGCCCTCACCTATTTAATGTGTGTCTTGTGGAGTGAGGTGACATACTAAGCCTTTATACAATAGTTATCGTGCATTTATGTCAGAATTACGTTGCTAATGATCCGTTGTCGTGTGTCATTTCAAATCTAATTGTGCGCTCGCCGTGTTTTATTGTGTGTTTGTTTACGCTATGCTTTTAATCTATGCCAGCGTCCTGTTGACAAATGAAGCTCTCCTCAAACCGGGATCAGTAAACTAAACCGTGAACTAACCTAAAGTGTACAACATGTTTTCGTACCGCATTTCACGTTACATTTCTCATCATACGCTGCCTGGCATATGCGTTTGTAGTGTTTTTTGCCACACAACGTTACTGACAGTCCGCTGACCAAAAAGGTCCAGATGCTGGGCTCCATCTGAGAGGGGGGGGCTTGCAGCGTTTTAACTATCAGATATTTGGCCGTTGACTAAATTATACTAAATGACCTTGGGGACGTAAAAAACAGAACGCTATTAAACATGGCACATATTTTTGTTGAAAACCATTATAAATGGTTTATGGCATTGTTACGGAACGCTGTAATGAGAGAACAGGGTTCGATAGAGATCAGAGGTTTCGTTAGATTGTGCGGCGTATTTTTTGATATAATGAAAACGAATAGGTGTAAGGGTAATAGCGAGTTTAGCGGCTAATGGATGGAGCTGGACGTGGAATTCCTCCAGCCCATTCATCCGTCTCAGCGCCCCGAACAGACACCCGGCACAGCGGGGACTTGGGAGAGTAGACTCGGCGTCTCGTAAGTCATCACCCCGGACCTTATCCAGGCGACGATCGATTCGCAGAAAAGGTCAACCCGGATACTATTAGATACTACACAGAGAGAGGGGTCTCCTTTCGTTTCTCCTTTTCTGTAGAAGACTTCAAAGGAATGCAGCAAGGTTCATTTGGAGGATGATTTTTTCTTCTTCAACAGTGTCACCTTTGTTTCTCCAAAGCAAACAAAACCACATACACGCATGCACACACACGCGCGCGCGCGCATGCACACACACGCGCGCGCGCACACGCACACATAATACACGAATACACACATACACACTAAACATACTTGTTCAGTGTTATTCTTTGTTGTTTTCTGGTTTGGAGAGTAAATGTGTTTCTCCTGAAAAACTCTTTCTCTCCCTCTGTGCTGTCGGAGGGCAGAGGTTATCTCAATGTGGACTGTGCTCATCTATAAATTCTCTCAACATTTGATTGACACTCATTAGATTTCTGAGCCCATCTCTCTCTCTCTGTTTCTTTCTCTCTCTTTTTGTCAGTCTGTCTCTCTCTCTTTCTGTCTTCCCGTCTCTATCTGTTTCTCTCTCTCTATCTGTTTCTCACTCTTTGTCTCTCTTTTTTTCTGTCTTGGTCTATCTTTTTGTCTCTCTCTTGCTCTCTTTCTATCTCTCTGTCTCTTTCACACACACACACACACACACACACACACACGCAGTCTCGCTCTCTAACTGGAAGTGATAGACAGAGTTCACAGAGTGTGGAGCTAGTGGCCATTTTTCACTGTTAAGCATCATCTCTCCAGCATAAATAAAAGATGTGGAGAGAGAGGGAGGCAGATTGCTGGAAGGCTGGTGTTAGTCAGCTGAGATTAAGGTCTATTAGCTCAATGACGTTCCAGCAGAGAAGGGAAGTGTGTGACATTTTAATGTGTGTCCCCCTACAGAGGGTGACTCCTCTGGTATCACAGCACAGACACTGTAAACACTGACCACATCTCAGCACCACATACACACACTCACACAAACAGGACAGACACGCTAAATACTGACCATATCTCAGCACCACACACACACACACACACACACACACACACACACAAACACAGCACAGGCACTGTAAACACTGCCCACATCTCAGCAGCACACGCACACACATACAGAACAGACACGCTAAATACTAACCATATCTCAGCACTGCACACGCAGAGGCACAGACAGATTAACAAACACACAGTAACAGACAGACACATAGACACACACAGTGTTGTTTGTTAGGGTGATGGTAGCCCTTCTCTCTCCCTGTGGAAAGTGTGGTAGAGATTTGAGGCCTTGAGAAAGAATTGAGGAGATGAGCTCATAGAGGGACAGCTTCCCACACTCCTGCACTTTTCCACTCTCCTCCCCCAAAGACGTTCCGGCCTGCGCAATGTTTGAATTTTATCTGCACAGTTATGTCTCAGAGAAACTTAATACTCCCGATGCTCAGAGAGAGAGAGAGGGAGAGAGAGAGATGAAAAACATTCTCTGTGGTTTCTTCAGAACTGTCCATTTCTTTGTGTGTGTGTGTGTGTGTGTGTGTGTGTGTGTGTGTCTGTGTGTGTGTGAAGGAGAGGGTTGGTGATACATTTTGATGTTTTTTGTGCCAAAAAATATGCTGTCATGCTGCCAGAACTTTTTTTTTTTACATTTAAAAACCACCAAAACCAGTAACATTTGAAGGGAAATGAGTGAGATGAACAGATTTGACACACAAAAACACTCACAGACACTCACAGCAAGGGAGAGAGAGAAAGAAAAAAAGAGAGGGACAGAAAGAGAGAGGGAGAGAGAGAGACAGAAAGAGTCCCCTCTGTAACCCTGCTGAAAGGCTAAGCAGGAGAAATTAAAAATCTGTCTCTTTGCATTCATGTCAAACTAAAGCTCTCCCTCTGATGTGTGTGTTTGAAATACACACACACGCACATATACACATATAAATACACAGACACACACACACACACACACACCTCTCTGCAGTCCTCAGCTCCCATGGTGCCGTTGGCCTGGAGGATTTAAAGGTCAGCTGTAATATGATTGGTTGAGCAGAGAGGCCCAAGCTGATTGGCTAAAGCTGAGGATATAATCTGGCTGTGCTTGATCTGATGAGCTTGTGTGTGTGTGTGTGTGTGTGTGTGTGTGTGTGTGTAGGACCTGCTGTGTTGCGCTCAGCTTTACCAGCTCCTTCAACCTGTCATACACAAATGTACACACGCACACATGCACACGCATGCACACACACGCATGCACACACACACACACTAGACTTTGTAACAATAGCAGAGTAGAGAAGTAGACCGAAGGGCATTGTCACAGTAAAGTAACCTGTGACCCTTTTCTTCCTTTAAGCTGCTTTAGCAGTCTGTGGCCTGCTGGGAAAGTAGAAATAATAAAATTTGTCTTTTTTCCTTCGTTATCATTTACTCAGCTTCCTGTACAGAGTGTGACATTTTGGAAACTTGCTGATTAACACTATCGAGGAACTCGTGTGCTTGCAGAAGGTCTGAGTTTCAAACCGTTTGCCAAATGCTATTGGTTGACTTGTTCTCCATATTCATCCTGGCTGGTTTTTCTCTGTTTATTCTTGGATGAGTTTTTAGCTCATAGAGCTCTTTAAGATCTATGGCTGTCTTTCTCTGTCCCTGTCTATCTCTCTCTGTCTCTTTATCTTTCTCTCGCAGTCAGCTCTCATTCCCCGTTCACTCGTCTGTCAGTTGCTCTGTCCTTCAGAGGAGCGATCACTCAGCAGTCCTTTTAACCGCTGTTTGTTTTTCTTTCTTCTTACCCTCTTTCCTCACTCTCCTTCCCCTCACACCTTCTTCTCACTCCGTCTCTTTACCTCTGGAGAAGAGGGTAAGTGATGGGCTATTACTGCCAGTCACACCTCCAACTCACACACACAACTCTCTGTGTGTCTGTGCGTATGTATACGTTTATGTGTGTGTGTGTGCGCGTGTGTGTGTGTGTGTTTGTGTGACCTGCAGTGTTTACATCTCCCTTTTATGACCATTTGGGCACTCCTCCATGGTTCCCTGGTTGGTTTGTTTGTGCGTTGGTTTGTTCGTTGGTTGCATGTTGCTTGTTTACAGGCGGTGCTGACAGCAGGCTGTGTAATTACTGCGTGCAGTATACATGTAGACTAATGGACATGCTCCTCTTGCATCTTTTCTGCTCACTTTAACCTGATGATTAGATATCTCTACCTCACCTCTGCTTTTATTACCCCAGAGAGAGAGAGAGAGAGAGAGAGAGAGAGAGAGGTAGAATAGAGAGAGAATAAAAAGAGTGAGATAGAGCAGAGAGAATGATAGAGAGAAAATAGAGAGATAGAACAGAGAGAGAATAAAAACAGATAGAACAGAGAGAGAGAGAGAGAGAGAGAATGGAAAGAGAGGTAGAATAGAGAGAGAATAAAAAGAGTCATATAGAGCAGAGAGAATGAGAGAGAGAAAATAGAAAGAGAGATAGAACAGAGAGAGAATAAAAACAGATAGAACAGAGAGAGAGAGAGAGAGAGAGAGACTAGCTCGTAAAGCTTAATGAGCAGATGTAGGGATGTGAGAAAAGTCTTGTCCCAGCATTGTGTGAATGCTGACTTAAGCCATTTAGAATGAGAGCCAATGAGAGCACAGATCATCCGTCTGAGAACACTGTGTCTTCATATGAAACATCTTCAGTCAAGGGTTATGCACTTACACATTATCATTAAAAAGTATTCTGTTTGTCTTTGTGTGTGTGTGTGTAAAGTATATCAGAGTGTATATATATGATATTATGTATGATATTCTGTGGGACTGTTTAGCATTGCTGGGCATTCAGATGGTTGTCTGTGTGTGTGTGTGTGTGTGTGTGTGTGTGTGTAAAGAGTATCTGAGCGTACATGTATGATATTCTATGGTACTGTATAGCATTGCTATTATTATTAATATATATGATATTCTGTGGTACTATATGGCATTACCGGGCCTTCAAATGGCTTTGGTTTCAATGTAAGCTGTTCTTTGCAGTTACCCTGCATCCTTTTTTCCTCTTCAATTCAAATAAGTTGCTTTTCAGCACAGAAGGAAATTATTAGTGTGACAGACTATTTGTGTGTGTGTGTGTGTGTGTGTGTGTGTGTGTGTACGTGTATGTGTGTGTGTGCGGAAATCTGTGTCTCTCCTCAGACACACGCACACACACGCGTGCACGCGCGCACACACACACACGCACAGACAGAGACAGAGAGAAAGAGAGAGAAGTGTTTGAGTTCATTAAAGGTGGTAAGTAGGCCATTGCTCCATTTATTTTATTAGCATGACGGGAGATTTCCCTGTCATGCTAATAAAATATGCCTCAAATTTATTTAAACTGTAAAAAAAAATATACACACACATACACACACACACACACAGTATCGTATAAAGTTCTGCGAAGGAATTTTTTTTAATAATGTGTGCCTCGCTCTTGCATTACATTTAATATAGTTTAACTTAGTGGATCTGCAGGGGGTATTTGGTTTAAGTGTGTGTGTGTGTGTGTGTGTGTGTGTACGCGTTTGATCACTCAGGCCTGTGGGTTTTGTTATTGTTCACTGGATGAGGAGCTTTGTACAGACAGAACAGCCTTCTGTGACATTTAGGATAGCGTGTGTATGTGTGTGTGTGTCTACAGACTCACAAACCAAAAACAATTCTTTTGATAGAAACAAACCCAGTGTTCTCTTTCTCATGTGTTCTCGTGTGTCATATTGCAAACACTGAGCTAATAAGGATGGCAATGACAAAAAAAAGGATGAATAGCGTTATTGTTATTTTTGTAATCGTAACATTAATTCACAGTGCCGCTGTAATTTATAATATTACTGTTATTATTACCATGTTATATCGCCATAGAAACAATGGTCTTAGTTGAACTGAACTGAATCAAATTAAACGTGGGAATGTTTTTTTTTTTTTGGTGAGTGGAGACTTTCTGAATAAGGAAAAGTAAAGATATATCAGAGTTGTTTTAAGTGTGCTTTTCTTCAGCTTTCACACCACATAAACATATCATTTTCTCACTGTCCGTGACCATCGTTAAAGACGTCACATGGCTGTTAGATGAACAATAGCATTTGCTGTTAGGGCGAGATTGATGTGAGAGAGAAATTTTATCTGCGTGTGTCTGCAAGTGTGAAACATGATCCAAGATTTCAGTTTCCAGAGAAAGAGAGAGGAGAGAAAGAGTGAGTGAGAGGCAATTTCCCACACACTGGATCTGTCTGTTTCTAAAGTGATCTTCGCTTGCCCCAAAAAGGCAAGGCCGTTTAGCTCTGGCTAATTTTTTTTTTTTTTTTTAAGTAGAGCAGATATGTTTGCAGTAAAATAACGACCGGAGGCCAAACTGACGTAGTGACTGCACTATAGCTTTTCATAGACGGGACAGAAAAGACGTTATCTGTCACCAATTATCCGATTCAGCCGATGGCTTCCAGGCTTTATGCTGATTTCTCTGTGTCGCTCTCTGTGGAGTGGTCTCTCTGCCAGCCTCTCAGCAGCGGTCTCTGTGTCGCTCTGTCTCTGCCAGTCTTTGTCTTTCTGTCTGAGGGAGAAGGCTGGCTGTGTGGCTGTACTCTGGTTGGCACGGCGACAGGCTTGCATGGTCGCCCCGTGCGTGACGGCTCTGTCCGAGTTTGGCAGCGTGCCGACAGCCGCGCGTCTTAATCAGGGCGACATCAGCGCACCAACGCAAAACGACGACACCTATACATCCATGCTACCCATCTCTCTCTCTCACTCTCTCTCTCTCTCTCATCCAGTCAGTCGTCACACTCATACCACTGCCCAGTTACATATCTATTCAAGAGGCGCTCTCTCTCTCTCTCATCCAGTCAGTCGTCACACTCATACCACTGCCCAGTTACATATCTATTCAAGAGGCGCTCTCTCTCTCTCTCTCTCTCTCTCTCTTTTGACTTGTTTTTTCTTTGTTTGTGTTTCTTTTGCATTTCTTTCCTTCTAACATGTTTATTTATATGTCTCTGCTTCTCTGTCTTCTTTGTCAAACCATATGAATTTAGTTGTGTTTTGTGGCTTAGAAGTTTGGTTTTTTTTACTCTGTTCAAAAGGAGAACCAGCTCAGTAAGTTTTTTCTCCTCAGTGAATACCAGACTCACTAAGAACTCACATTAGTCTGGCAGAATTTCTCTCTGTCTCTCTTAAAAACAACACCTCCCATGGTGCACTAGTTATGAAATAAAGCTGAAATGTTCATGTAGGCTTACTGGTTTACGTAGTTTAATATGATTTGCCTCACATCAGCCCATAGCACTCTCTAGACTATTACCAATCTATTCAGGATCTATTTGTGTTACACTTAATGCCTATTCTGCCAAAATTGCCCAAATTATGATGTATTTAAACTATGGGGGGAAAAAACATGCAGTTTAGTTAGGAAACTAAGGAAATAGTTTGAGTGTGATTTTCCACGTTGAGAAAGGCAAACATTACATGGTTATTTGTTTTTTTGCTTTGTTTTGTTTTGTTTTTCTTCCATGGCGTCGTTCTGAAGAAGTGGTTCATTGAGTTCGGGACTGGTTATCTGAGCCCAGTAAACTACAGCAGCATTTCAGTGTGGTGAGACTGGAGAAAAAGCTCACAGTAATCCCTCTTTAACAGACCTGAACCAGGGCAACAGTTTTTTTTTTTGTTTTTTTTTTAATTTTTTCCTTTGAAAGAATTTCTCTATTATGTGCACGCACTGAAAATACCCTTTTATAAAATATCCATAACGGCTCTCAGATCTCATGATGTCATAAGAACAATATAAAGGAGGTATTTAACGGCTTACCTCAGGTCCCTTAGAACCTCGCGCCTCAGTGCCCTCTTAGATTTTAACGCTGTGATTTTGCGATTTGTCATATGAGGAGGAAACTACATTGCCCATGATGCATGGGTGACACTGTGTTGTGGTAGGGAGGTGCGAGTAATTAATTGAACTCCCCTAGGTGCAGTGATGAAGTAACCCACTGGTGGTTGTTTTTTTGTTGTTGTTTTTTTGTTTGGTTGGTTTTTTTTGTGAGCACTTGTGCTTCCTTCTCGCCTGGTGGGTGTCTTTTACTTCTCAAAGTCTTTAATTTTCGACTAGAACTTGCTCTAACAGAAGTAGAACATGCTC
>NC_044502.1:27875021-27877521 GCF_902362185.1 Chanos chanos
ATGTCATCGGGATGCAACATGCAGAGCACTGGATCAAGGCCTCGAGTGTTTGAAAGTGGTCCTCCGTCGACAAAACCCTTTAAAAGGCCTCTCCCATCAGCCATCGTCTGTGACGAGATGTCACAAGAGGTTCAACTAGACTCAGTCACGAAGAGAGAGAGAGAGAGAGAAAGAGAGAGAGAGGGAGAGAGAGAGAGAATCACATGCTCACAGTCCTAGCATGTCGTCGGGAGGACCAGGCAGGAGGAGGTGAAGAAAGGAAAGGCTGAAGGTCCTTGTTCTTCACAGACTGAGCGAACCTAAGCGTACTTTTCCCATGGAGAATTCAGTCACAGCTAATGCACTCTCGCTGTCACAAACAGGACATTTCTCCAACACTCTGACATTCCAGGGCCCGTGTAGGCACAAGAGCACTTTCTTCAGCCTATTATATACAATATGGGTTTCGTCTTTTTGCCGTGATTCCGTTGTCTGGTGTGAGTTGGCGTCTAGCAGAAGAGCTCCAGAAGCTTCCGTAAGAGTTTAGCAGCTGTGTGTATTCACTGAGGGATGGAATGGTAAGTGAAAGAGCAGGTACTGGGACCAGTGTGGAAAACAGATCCCCGTGTTGTTCACCAGTGTTCCTGTGTTTGACGGAAATGTGAACGAATGAGAAACTAGTGTTAGGAAGTGGAAGACTCCACAGTCAAACTGTGGCTGAATGTTTAGGAGACAAAATTGTTTTGAAATGAGTCCAAAAAAAAAAAAAAAAGAAGAGGACACATGAGAGGCAGGGCATGGTATTACAGGTGATACGCACAGACGCAGTTCTAGAGGATTGTCTGAGAGGAGTAGCAAGAGCAGCTTTCCCTTGCACACACACACACACACACACACACACACACACACACACACATGCAGTGTCAAACATGAAGTGTTTGGGCTGTGTCAGGTCTAATGCAGCCCAGTCAAACGTCATAGGAGCCTAACGGCCTCATGTAAAGGCAAAGATCCCTCACCTCCATCAACAAAGACAGATGTGACAAGAGAGAAAGAGTGTGTGTGTGTGTGTGTAGAACTTATGCACACACACATGCACACGCACACACACATACACACGCGCACACACACAGTGGAGAGCAGCATAAGGGTGACATGAGATTGAAATGTCACTTGTGTCTCACTGTCATGTATGAATCACAAACACGTGCTATTCTTTGCGCATTCCTCTCCGTCTCTTCTCATCCCTCTGTTTCTCTCTCACCCCTGTTGGACACATCCACCCCTGTCGGACACATCCACCCCTGTCGGACACATCCACCCCTGTCGGACACATCCACCCCTGTCGGACACATCCACTCTCTGTCAGGCAAATCCACTCTCTGTCAGTTTATGACACATCAGAGGACTTGAATTATGTAGGAAACTAACCTTTTTAAAAAAATATGACTCCCCTCTTTCAGCTTTCTTTCATCTGGTCATGTGATCTAACATCATACATCTATTATCATGCATTTATTAATAATCAATGTTTCATCTATCTGTCTATCTGTCTATCTATCTATCTATCTATCTATGTTTCAGTTTTTTTGGAGAAAGAGAGCGAGAGAGAGAGAGAGAGAGAGAGAGAGAGAGAGAGAGAATATGTGTAACTGAAGTTGTTAGTGACAGTTTTTTTAAAGCCAGTTTTCCACAGTGCTGCAGCCCAGAGAAACCTGTCTGACCGTGAGACGCATAGTATTATGATGGCTCCCACACAGTCAAACACTTTTTCTGCTCAGATCCTCAACAACTTCAACACCCCCTAACACCTACACACACACACACACACACACACACGACAGACACTCACAAAAACACCCCTCCCAAATGACCACAGGAACCCTGCACAGATATCCAAATCAGCTCAAAGGTCAAAGGCCAGTCTTTATAAAAAATAATAAGAGGGGTTTAATGACCCCTAACCCTGGGATGGAATTTCATATAACAGTAAATATACTTTCCACAGTAATCGATGTATTAAACAGAATATTCGGACTTAGCCTTGCAATAATAGATTCTATACAAATAGGCACACAAGGGAATGACAATTACAATGAATTTATTTAATTGCATTTAACATTCCAATTCTAATTCCAGCTGCAATTAAAATTAGTATTCCCCCAAATGCAACAAGTTTTCAATACTGTTCACCATTTCCATATTTCTGAAATTATTTTAAAACATAAATATTATTGATATCCTGTAGTTTTGTTTTTTTTTTTTTTTTTAAATCTCACATTTGGCCTGTGTGAATGTGGTGATATTTAAGGTCATTGGGAAATCCGTAGAAAAGTTTGTAATGAATATAAAGGCTGTTTTAAACATAGGAGATATTCTGCAGAGAAATGAAACAGAGCTTTGAATGAATACTCACCTGCTGAGAGCGGGGAAGCGTAAACACAGTGTTGACAAAAAAGCGTGAAAATGTGACTTTTGTAAGCCTGATCAAACTGACAGATTTAATTAAGCTGCCTGGATG
>NC_044502.1:27882521-27885021 GCF_902362185.1 Chanos chanos
TGAAGTTAAAGAAATTCGAGGGGCTTTAAAAAATCAGGAGTTATCTAAAAGGAAAAATCAGGAGTGATCTAAAAGGAAAATCAGGAGTGATCTAAGGGGAAAAATCAGGAGTGATCTAAAAGGAAGGAGTGAGTGATGATGTAAAGTGGATAAGTAAGAGAGCGGCAGAGTGGGGTCATGCTAATGCTGTGTTTGAATCAGTCTCTGTGACTGATGGGCATATGTGGACAGTGTTTAGGGGTTTTAATGGTGAAAGTAAAGACTGCAGGAGGGAAATGTGATCACCCAATCATGCTTTGAGTGCTCTGGCTGAGCCCTGAGCACAGTAGACACGCACGCACACACATACAGAGGGAGAGAGAGAGAGAGAGAGAGAGAGAGAGGGAGGGAGAGAGAGAGAGCATATGGTTGTGATTATAGATTGATGTGATGGACAGAAAAGCACGTCGTGAGACGGAAGCGTGGGCTTTATGACGAGGAAGAGGAGGAACTGCTGAATCAATGTGTGTGTGTGTGTGTGCGTGTGTGCATGCGTGTGTGTGTTCATGCATGTGTGTGTGTGTGTGTGCACGCATGTATGTGCGTGTGTGCGTGTTTGTGTGTCTGTGTGTGTGTGAGATGACTTTGCCATATGCTCTGCAGCATATAGGACCTGGAGAGAATGCATTCTTTCCTATCAGGCTGGCTAAGGCAGGCAACAGAGAGAGAGAGTGAGAGACAGAGCGTAAGCTTCCCCCCTGGAGAAAGCTCAGAGACAGAGAGAAAGACAGAGAGAGAGAGAGAGAAGGGTAGAGAGAAAGAGGGGAGAGAGAAAGAAAGTGAGAGAGAGAGAGAGAAAGAGAGAGAGAAAGAGAGAGAGAGAGAGAGAGAGAGCGAGAGAGCGAGAGAGATCCCTAATTATCTGAGCTGAATTTGAAATTCTCACTTTATGTGTCAATGACAGTTTAAAAGCTTTCCTTGAAATTAAAATTCTAGTCAATCAAAACTAGTGACAAATAAGGTTAAAATGCAATTAATGACAACTAAAGTTAAAAAAAAGGAAAAGAAAAATGAAATCAGATCTACTGACAAAGACAAAAATTAAATCAGAACTACTGACAACTGTCAAAAATCAGTAACAGAAATCCACTATCATCCACTCTACACATTTTGCAGTCACAGAATACTCATAAAAAAGTCATTGGTACTCAGTTCGCTTACAAATGACACGCTAAAAGCTCTTCAGTGAGAACACCATGGCCATGGAGTAAATGTCCTAAAATACCAATTCATTTCTCTGGTTTCCAAACAGCCAGCTTTGCTACACTAGATAAGCAATTCATCTGAATAACTGCATTCTCTTTTTTCGCCAAATATGTATCACTGCATATTGATTTATCGTCGAAAGCTGGGAATGAGAGACTGAAATGGAAATTAAAAGACAAATTAAAAGACATCTTTTTGAAAGACATCTTTTCTGATGGGGTATTAGTGCCATCTGGTCTCATTTAAAGCAAATGAATATTTGTGCTTTTGAAAACTCTCTCCATTGTTACTTGAGGAGAGGGAGAGAGAGAGAGAGAGAGAGAGAGAGAGAATAAAAGCAGGTTGCAATGATTGTTCTGCCTTCCACTAAAGGGAGGGCACAGAGCTTCAACTTCTCTCTGGAAAACACATTGTTAAACCACCTCTCTCTCTCTCTCTCTCTCTCTCTCTCACACACACACACACACACACACACACACACACACACACACACACACACACATACATACACACGGAGAGGAGAGTTTGGCCTCTCCTGTGAGGTTATCTCAACAGTTAATGGCTCTGACATGAAGCAGCCCTGTCAGCTGACTCCAGTGGGGAAAGCCCCCCACCCCCCCTGCCCCCCCCGCCCCCCGCCTCGAACACACGTCTCCTGATGAAAGATAAATGGGGCCTTCTTTAGACCACATGTCCTTCTTCACTTCTAATTCCCTTAACTCCTACACATTTAATGCTGTTCTTAATTCAGCTTATCGCTGCACATTTAACGTTGTTCTTAATTCACTTTACCACTGCACATTTAACACCATTTTCACACCTGTATAGGTTTATATTAGCACTGTGAGATATACTATTGCCTGGCACAGTAATTTGGCAATTATCCATATGGCGAATATGTACGTATAGTCTGCTAATGTATGTTTAAACAGTACGTCCAATTTACAACTGGTACATTATGAACACACACACACACACACACACATACCATATATAGATAGACACACAGATAGAGAGATCTATAAGTTGCTGAGATTAATATTTACATTTGGTCTGCTGTCTGCTCAGACTTATTCACAAAAGACAAAGTCACAAAGTCGGGTCCGCGTCATGCTGAGAGTGGAGATGTTACTTTCTCGTTTGAAACGGTGCAATGCAAAGTTAGCCAAAGCCTTGGGTCTCAGAAAGTGGGAAAATAATGTAATTTAGGAATTTTTTTTTTTTGGCATTGTGTTTTTTCCCCTTTTTTTACGTA